>NW_026922689.1:0-201227 GCF_032062105.1 Saccostrea cuccullata
GACATTTTATGAAATAAATAATAGATTGTATGTTGTCAGTTTCATTAAAATTTGTCAGTAGCTTAGATCCGCCAACCGGAAACGCCACAATACTCACGTTGATGCTATTTCATGGCTGTTTTCAGAAAATTGAAGTAGACTTTTAATTTTATGTACGATACTTACTATCCGAGTGAAATCTAAGTATAGTTTACGGACATCATCTTGTATGTAGTGTAGTATTAGAGGGGTAAGTAAGAACTTTTGTGCACCCGTGTCGGAGTTTATTTGCAAAATTTATTAATTTATAAGTATAGATTATGTAGTTATGTTAATGATATCCTCTGAAGTTTGAAAGTATTTACGCAGTTTGGATTTGAACCTCCATATTTAAAATCTTTTGATTGTTGCAGAAATTATTTAATATTTTACAGTGATTTACAAGCATTTGAATATTTCTGCATGTGGTAGTATGCATATACACATCCCGTGATTTAATTATATATTTAGAAAAATAAATAAATTAGAGCTCTTAGAAATGATCATTTAAACTCAATTTACCTTTAAGTATATAATAGCACATTTTTATGTGTTGAAATGATTGTTTTGAGAGGTATCAATTGTTCTATAAGATTGTTTGTATATTAAGGCTTTATTAATTATAAAATATTATGAAGTTCACAGTTCACACCTCATTATCTACAATCAGGGATATCCCAGCCAATTAGCCAAGAAAAACACAGTGATACTTAATACCCCCTCTCTTTTAAAATACAAACACTCATTTACAAAAAAAGTTAATTTTGAAATAAAAAATAGAAATGATTTTGCAAATTTAAAACACAAAAGATACAAGTATTTTCCTCTTATTTTCTATCAGGTCTTAGCTAGTACAATGTAGGTTGTAGGTTATATGTCAGATAATTTGTTTTCATATAAAAAAAAAAAACTCAAATTTATTTTTGATATATATTACATTGTTTTCTGTCAGAAAACAGTTTATCAGCATCTAAGATTTTAAAAAGACAATACATGTACCAGTATGTCAATAATGCAAATTTTATTGTGAACACTATTCAAGTTATGATTAAAAAAGTTAGGAAATCAACACAGATCAGTGAGTGCTTTGTACATAATATGTATGTTTGACTGACTAGAAATGATTCTACAAAACATTCATGTATAAAGTAGATGTGTATATATGCATAAACATGATAAAGTAATTTAAAGTAAACGAAGAAGTAATTATAGTTATATTGAAAATTTTAGCTGTAATCGATTAAATTACGATTACAAGTACAGTGCTGCTATCCTATAAGTTGACAATTAGGAATAAATTTGACAAAACGGAAAAAAAAAACGGAATGACAACCAAAAAAAAAGCAGATATAGTTATGGTATTCATTTAAGTGTTACATATTTTAATGGATAAAAATAATCGAGATCGACATTCCATAATTCCTGACACACCGCACATTTTAAATTTAGGATTTTCATTACCATGTTAAAAATAAATGTAAACAAACAGATTGTGATAAAACGTGGGCAAGTACTGATTTTGCGAACATCTGTAAAGAATTTGGGCATCCAGAAGAAGGAATTAACGAAAAAAATATAAGTAGACTTTGTTTCAATTTTCCTACAATGATCGGGAGACATGGCCACAGGATCGAGACGTGCTCCCAGTGTGATATAATTTATTATTTAAAAAAAAAAACATAGGTCTATACGGTAATAATGTTAAAGTATATGTTTCATGTAAAATTTTATTTTTCCTAAACCGAGCAGCATAAAAATAACATGCATGTACATGTGAAGTCTAACTGTGCCTGTTTAACATGTTTTTCTGTACGCGGTTATAAAAAAAAGAGATATGATTAGACCATAAACCAAACAGACAAGTCAAAATTTAGATCTAGAATATCTTGACTTTCACATATCAAACATTTTAATTGTGAAATTGTCTTATTATATCAACTATTAAATCTAAATGTATAATTTTTTTTATTTAAATTCATATTAATTTTTTCTTATGTGAATATTTTACAAACATGCAAAATATATAGTTGCTGAATAAAATTCAAGATATTTAGAATGTCAAATTTCTTATTTAACTTCATTTTCTTCTCAGTTTATTGTCAGTTCAGTGCCGAACAAATGTATTTCAATTTTGTTTTATGTGTGGAAATTTAATAATTTATGTTTAATATAAAATATTTTCCTAAATCTTCATTGTCAGACTCAGACAGATTGAAAGCAATAAATATTGTAGCAAGCTCACACATGTTCCTTAGATCTTATAAAACATGCATAAGAAATTAAGAATTCACAGTATTTACAGTATTTATAACTCATTCTTGAGTAAGCCAAGTTTGTATTTTACCTTGGCATTTGATCTTTAATGTTCATTAGTGTCTGATTGAGAGACATTAAAATGATCCACACATCTTACTTAGATCTGATAAAACATGCAAAAGAATTCATAGTATTTACATCAATTATCACACTTTCTTGAGTAAACCTTGTATTTGACCTTGACATTTGATCTTAAAATTTTCAGTGTTTAAATGAGGAAATCGAAAAAATATATGATCAAGTTCACAATATTTTTATTCAGGGTGATTCCTCAACAATGTTTAACAATTGAATATTCCATTACCATGAGACAAATTCATTAAAAGTATCCATGTACAGGATGAATTTCAATGCCAAGATCACAGATAAATTTACATGCACTTTGTTTAAATTTAAGTTTATCAATGTTTTTATTACAGTTGTATAATGTTTTACATGCATATGATTTGGCTTCCTTATCCGTCGCTCAAACTGAATTTCAAATGTCAGAGATATTGTCAGAGAGATGGTCATAAACCGAACAGTTCCACAAATGTCAACAATGCACAGAATAAAGCACTGATCTCCGTAATAAAAGCACCATGATTTCAGACTTAGGACTCTTTGAAACTGGTTTGAACATCTTTCACTATTTAGTCTAACAGCATATGAGATGAACTGCAATCTGTACAGCTGAAATGAGCAGGGTTGTCCTGGAGAAAAAATTATAGGCATGTTGATTGTAAATTTTGTGTTACTACACATGTTAACTGTTTTTGATTGTGATTATCTTTCACATTTCAAATACAACTGGCTTTAATTTCACCCTTTTTCTCTCCCAAAACTAGTGCATTAAGAAATCATGAAAAATAAAATCTTATACTGCAACCTCAGTGATATATTATTTTTTTTTTTATTCTTATTTAACATAATTTACTAACAAGTACATTATCATTCATTTTATCTTGTTGACTTGCTAACAAGTATGAATACATTAGTTTGTGAGATTTATCTCTATTTATTTATCTTTTAATTAATGTTTTTTTCTTTGATTTCTTTTTCTTTTGTCTTGAAATTTGAATATGAAAAAGAAAATACATAATTTATATAACAACAAAATGACTAGAATAATTCAACATTGTTTTCAGTTTAATTTCCTCTCCAGATTTTTAAAATAAGAAAATCACTTCCGAGAATCTGCTGACACGTTATCTCAACTCAGATAATAATGTATATGCATTTTAATGATCATGCAAAAATACATGATAAAAAATCAAATCATACATACTTTTTAGATTAAAATCCTTTCTACTGTGATGACGCATGGGTGCAGGCAAATCCATTCTCTGTAATAATGAATATTAAAGATTAACTTGTGTTTCATAACTCACAATACATCATTACAAATGTACATACAATGTAAGTGCAGTGCTGACTGCTGAATGAGCTTATTAAATATTTAAACAGTAGCATTAGAAATGGTCATAATGATTCTACATTCATTTATCATAAATTGCACTGAAATGAAAGAAACTCTTTTCTAACCTTACTAGGGAAATGATAATAGTAACAAACTGATTAAAGCATAATACGTATGATTGTTTTAGTCTAAGAGCTCATTGATAGCTGATTGAATTCAATCATGTGACAGAGTATTTGTAAATATTTATCCCCCCTTCTATCTAGCTACTTCTATCTACACTACTTCTCTCAATTTTTCCGCACCCTATTTTTGTTAACATAAAATAGAATAAAATGTTTATAATTTAAGTCATTAGAATATTGTCTAAAGGGCGAAATAAGTGTAAAAATTCACACATGTACAGTGTACAGTTTGTAGTGTACTTACATGTTCTCGCACATCATCTATTCAAGTCCGCGGTCGACGGTTCCTGTGGAATTATCCAATCAAACAGAGCAAATTTAACAGGAAAACATGTTACTACACTTTTACACAAGTAAGAATCGGTTAAATCATCCAAACAAGCTGAAGAAATAAGGTCTTTCGATGCCTGGACTCTTCGTTGTTTACATTCTCAAATTATTCCGGTGGTTCGTTCACGGTTAGATCGTACGCCTTATTACTCGAAGTTTATGATGTAAATCTGTTTTTAGTAAAGAGAATGTTTTATTTTCTATTTAAATTTTATAAATAGTTCTTTTGTAAACATTTTATACTGTATTTCTTTTTTGTAAATTATTCTGAAATATGAATGAACCTTTCCTCGAATCTGATTGGCTGTAGGATACAGGATAGGATAGGATAGGATAGGATTGGATTAATTTCTATATGTTCCTATCGTGAATCCTCAATCCCGAATCCTATCCAATCCCATCCCATGTCAACTTGTGGGATAGCAGCACTGTAATCAAAAGTCTCTTCGATTACAGATTACTGTCGATTACTTGAAAAAAAAGTAATCATTACAATCGATTATGATTACTCGATTACGATTACCCCATGCCTGCTCAGGTGAGCGATGTGGCCCATGCGCCTCTACTTTGTAATTTATTTTTATCTATACGTCTGATTTTTACTTTAAATTTTCATTTATTTTTTCGTGTCAGGTAAATACCATAGCTTTCAGCCAGTAGTCAGATGTTTATTGTACTGCTTACTGTTATTTGAGGAATATCAGCTTAATCTCAATGAGCAATCACAGAGAATGACGAGAGACAAAATCAGAGACAGATATTTCCCCATGGTTAATGCAGAAAGCTCAGTAGATATACCACAGGAAATCACAGAAACACATAATGGTGTGATAGCGTTTAAATCAGACGACATCAGACATGACGTCATGTACGCCTTTGTTACGGATTGTATGGTGGAGGACAGTGATCTTGAGTTTTTCCTAACCACAGCGTCACGTGACGTAATATCAGAATACTGCCGGTCCTGGAGTTATGAGAGGAGTGAGGGAGAGAGATGTCTGTATGTACCGGGCACTCCGGAGAAGATGTACGACCTCTTCATAGACAAACTACAACTGGACATCATCACACACTGCACCGTGTCTGATGGGTGGATTCATGACAGTATCAGTAAACGTTGTGAGTATTTATAATTTTTAATAATGTTTCCCCCTAGAAACTAGTTTCAAAAATCGACATAAAAATGTCCTATGTATTGATCAGATTTAATCATGAATTTAAGTACATAATTATTCAGTTCATGTGATTTTGGTATTTCTATTAAATCTGTATTACTTACATGTATTTAGTATTACACACAATTATACATTTTTTCAAATAAAACCATCATATCGTACATCAATGCTCTAAATTATTTGATAAAAGTAAGTTATAAACGACACAATCCATTGAACTGGAAATCACTTTGACTGGTGGTAGGCATATTGGGTTCGTTGTTTTAGTATTGATATTCCTAAAAGCATATTGATTATTTTTACATATCTTTTAACTGCACAAAAAATACTAAGTCTATACATCTAAACTAAAAAAAAAATATGTGATTCATTGTGCAGGTTTACTTTGATTTGAAAGAGTTTATTTTAGATATTATACATTTATTATAGGTTGTAATTTGGGGCATTTCTATAACTTGATGCTTGAAATATTTTAGATTTTGGGGTTTTTTAAATATAATTACTACTATATACATGTGTGTAAAAAAAATTATTGAACATTATAGCACAAAAATCTAGTTGCATAAGTAACATGAGTACAAAGTAAACCGAAAATAGTCCCATATCCACATAATCTGTCGTAAATCTGTTTTTTTATTATAATATTTTTGAAAGATCCTAAATATTCATAATAATTATTAAATTATTTTCTAATACAAATATATGTACAAAATAATAAAATGCAAATTAATATTAATGAATATTCACAAACATTTTCATTTATTATAATAATTTAGTATTATTACATTACATAAAACCTGAATACAATCTAAAATATTAAAGAGTTCTTCTATGACTTCGAAATACATATTTATAATAATGTCAATCTGTCGACCTATCAACTATACATAATAGAATGTTTACAAACAAATGTACTTTTATGACTTCTATGACTTCAAATTTCACAATAGTAATGATGTCAACGTGTCGACCTGTCAGCCAGTAATAAAAGCACGTTATCAACAAATGTACTTTAATGACCTCAAACTTTACAGTAATATTGAGGTCGACCTGTCGACTTGTCTACCTGTCAATTAAACAGACATAGTAGCATGTTTATGAACATTGAAATAAACATTTAGAATAATGTCAATCTGTCAACTAGTCTATTATATTTTGAACACTTAATGAAATAGTACTTTATATATTTGCTAAATAAGGGTACAATTTTTGTCATTCAGGAGAATATTGGTTGTGACATTTATTTTCATCATTTAGTGAATATACCTGAAGAAATATTAAGAAAGGATATCGATGCTAGAAAAAGGTTTGTGAAAAACTTCAAGCAAGGAAAAGTTGAAATGTTTCGCGCCAGAGGAATGATAGTTGGATGTGCAGGTGCAGGAAAAACAACTCTTCTTAAAAAGCTTCACGGAAGCGGTATAACAGATGACGAGAAACCAACTGAGACAACTATCGGCCTTGAGGTCCATGAAGATGTATTTGCTATTAAGGAAAACAAGTTAACAGGTGATAGTTTTTTTTAACAGCGTATATGCTATGTTTCAGTGTATATGCTTTTCAAAGCAAACTGAAGTACGAGGTTCTAATCCTTTGGAATAATACGAGTACCGCTCATGTTTCTCATTTGTTCAAAAGTTCCAATAGTAGGAAAGGTACATGTACAGTGACGTTATTTGGAATTTGTGTAGCATGTTTAGAACTAATGTATACATTGTAAAGAGATGACTACATTAAATATTGCAAGAGCATTGCATTTACCACCATGAAGGTGACCAAGGTATTGAATTGCTAATATACATGTAATTATAATGTTGAATTTTATAAAAAGTTTAGCAAAGATTTTTTGTCAGGAATTCTCTTTTAATTTTATATAATTCTGCTTATTTTCGTACTCGAACAGATTTTGCGAATGCTGACAACAGTAGTAATCTATACCTCGACAACAACTTAATAAGCATGACAGACTTCGCAGGACAAGTGGCATACTATGCATGTCACCAGGTTTACCTGTCAAGGAGAGCATTTTATATTGTGGTTGTCGAGATGTCCAAAAAGCTTGATGAAGAAAGTCGATTGTATGACACAGATCGTCATGATCCAACAGGGTCCTTATTTCATTCATGGACTTACGGAGGTGAATTACATATCGATACATAATTTATCTGCCCCCAGTCTTAGGAAGAACAATTACAAATTTTATTAAATTTAATCAGATTTTCTAAGGCAATTTTTTCTTTACATTTGTGAAATCATGAGCTTCTTCTCCTAGGTATACTTTTTTATGTGTTTGTCTTTTGAATTTATGAAAAGGTATTTTGCAGACGATCTACGAAAGGGTTTGCTAACGAGGTTTATTGTAAATAGGACAAGAACTAATAACATTGTAAATGTATATTTTATCTATATTTACATTGTAGTAATTTAATGTAAAGGGTAATTAATTTACAAACCAATTGAAAGTTAATACCGAAATGAAAAAAAACCATGTGCATAATAATCTGTGAAAAGAAACATTAAATATCTTGATAAATAAGAAAAGAAAAAAAAAATAATATTATATATATATATATTGCAGGAAACTATACCTTTTTCCAAATGAACTCATTTTAGATTGAGCATCAATTTAAAAGCATAAAGGAAGATGATTATATCCAAATGAATATTAATCCTCTAATGTAAATTGTTATCACTGTGTGTTTTTTTTCTCTAACATTAAAGAGGTAGAGCCACCTTGGGCCATATTTGGCCCTGAGAATTTCTGAAAAATCAAAACTGATCAGTTTAGGTTGCAAATGCAGTCTTCATCACTTGGAGTGTTGGTGAACACGTATCTATTAATCGTGACGTAATTTCCCATCTAGTCAATGCATTATGACGTCATAAAATGCGTCATTTTCCTAATATCCTGTAAATTCCTTTGAAAACGACCTACAGTTGAAGCTTTTTTTCAATATTTCATATAGAGCACAACCTCTGATCCAAAGTCTGCATATACATAATGAAAGCTCTGTTTCTGAATATCAAAAAACATCTTTTATTTTTTGGATCGTGGGCTGTGCTCATATTTTAATTCTTTGCCGAAAGTAGTCAAATACACGTGTTTTCTGCAAATTTCAAGAACATTGCAATTTCTCAAACCTGTTTTCCAATATCTGTATTCTCAAAAACGAAATTTTATTATAGGAAATGAGAGCATGAAGTGTCTACTTTCTCTTGATATATGAATTGGGAAAAAGAGGGTGATAGTTAATTAATTTATATAAGTACAGGGCCATTTTATGCATAAAATGGCTTGCAAAATAATAGATTCTTGTGATTATCTTTTAAATTAGTTCACGTGAATGGTTACAAGCGAATATCTATAATCACAGTGTCTGGTGATTGCTTTTCTTCTTCATATCAAGCTAGTAAAAGAAATAAACCTAAAATAAATATATAATAAATATAATAAATATTTTTTTGAATAGAAATATTCATACCGGGAATTAAATTCATCGCAAGTTGACATTAATAATTTTATCCATTTAAAAATAACAAAGTCTTGTGATTATGCTTTTAAACGTGATCACCTGAATGGTATCAAGCAAATATTTAAATCTGGTGATTGCTTGTCTTCTTCATATCAAGCCAGTAAGAGAAAGTGATTTTTTAAATATCATTTTTTAAATAAGAATATTCATATTAAATTCAATGCAAGTTGACATTAATATTTATATGTATCTTTATCTGTAGAATACTTCCATTTTTGGCTACAAACAATAAATACATACTGCAATGACGGAATAACACAAAAGGATCCGAAAGACACAACAGCAATCAAAGATTCCATGCCAAATGTCAATTTACACCCGCTTATTATTATTGCCTCCCATAAAGACCAGCTGGTAAGAACAAAGTGTCTTCGTTTTAAAAATTGTCCATGCGTGTAGCGTTATTTGCTTTTGAACAAACTTGATGATAGAAAACCTCATTTGCAGCTGATAAATGTATATTACTACAAAAATATAAAAGTCAAACCTGACTATGGAAAAGTCACCTTGTTTATTATAAAGGAATGTTTTAGGTTACCATTTACATCTTTTTACTGTACTAGTTACATGTCTAAAATAACCCAGATGTTCTAAAGTCGGTGTAAACATTTATATCAAGTTCACTAGGTTATATTAACTCGTCGTATGAAGGAAAGATTCTTTAATTGTTAATTAATAATGCTTCGATATTCCTAAATATCGAGTAGTCCACATCTATCTGAATTCACATACAGGTTACTTAATTTTAAAAGACTTATTTTCTAAATATAAAATGGAAACACACATAAAATAGCAATATTTAAAATTATGTGTCACTCTGAACGGAAAGTAGCTATTTTCGGTCACCTGAGTAAACTCAGGTGACCTATTGCTATCCGTTTTCGTCCGTTGTCGTCCGTCGTCCGTCGTGTGTTAACATTTGAACATTTTCAGCTTTTTCTCTGCAACCACTGAACCGATTTCAACCAAATTTGGCACAAAGCATCTATGGGTGAAGGGAAACAAAAATTGTGAATTTCATGATCCCTGCCCCCTTGGGGCTTGACGGGTGGGGCAAAAACCACTAAAATTAATCCAATCTTTAAAAATCTTCTTCTTTACTTCTGGACATCAAACATCAAGCAGTCAAATTGTTTGCATGATTGTAATCAACATTGAGTCCTCTTCCAAAAGGGCGGGGCTAAATAAGTATATAGTGAAAATGCATTATTTCTTTGAAAATCTTCTTCTCTGCTCCTGGGTATTAAATAAACCAACTAAGTACATAGTTATGATGAGCAAGAGTGCCTCTACCAAAATTGTGAATTTTATGGCCCCAGGGTCAGGGGTTCAGGTGTTAGGGTGGGGCTCTATTGATTATATATAGTGAAAATACATGATTTCTTTGAAAATTTTCTTCTCTCCCCCTTTGTATCAAATAAACTAACTAAGTGCATAGTTATGATGAGCAAGAGTGCTTTTACCCAAATTATGAATTTTATAGCCCCAGCACAAGATGAAACACATTCCTTAAGTCCGGTTTAATGGTGGCTTATAGTACCTTAATGGTGGATTAATGGTTGTCTTTAAGTCACCATTAAGCACCTTTAAGTAACATTTACACCACCATTAAGTTACCATTAAGCCATCTCAAAGTCCTTAATGGGTGCTTAAATGTAGCTTAATGGTAGCTTAATGGTGGCTTACAGGTCCTTAATGGTAGCTTTTAGACCACCATTAAGTCACCATTAAGCTACCATTAAGGGGGACTTACAGGTGCTTAATGTCCAAACTCCATTAAGCTACCATTAATCTACCATTAAGCCACATTACGCAGTCGATAATATAGTTTATATGGGTGAAAAATTATTTTTATAGTGATTTGTTATCAATATTATAAATATAGAGTTCGCACATATCCTGATTTGGTAAAAATAATGAAAAAGAACGAAATTCAAAATTAAATTAAACGTACACGAAGACCAAATGCATGTTTTTAATCTATCCTAAAAAAAAATCGCCACAGTCTGGGCGCGAACCTATGACCTTATGATTGCATGGCATATGCGTTATCCATTAGGCCATCGCCGCTTTTGATTACTACTGAAAATATTAAATATTTAACCTTTATTTTTTACAAAATTTGTTTGGACTTATATAAAAGTATTTACTAGAATTTTGTTGAACGTTTCCTAAAATCTTGAATTGATTTATTAATCAAAATATAAACAATTTTATTTGTGGATCTTTTTGAAAGGCTTATATCACATTAATATTTCTAAACCATTGATTTCGGCTTTTAGATTGTTGTAATGTTATTCAGTTCTTCGCTCTGTTATCATGGTTATTCGAAAATTTATACATGTAAGCATTATATCATGATTGAAAATAAATTAATTATAGATAAAACACAAAAATCTATCATCGAAAAAGAAAGACGAAAAAACAGATTCTACTATATTTTTTAATATACTGCGGATATTACCCAGCAGGCATTTCAACGTTGATTCAACGTTGAATCAACGTTGCACTTCAACGTTGAATCAACGTTGAATTTTGGTTGCATATGAAAGTTGAGGCAACGTTGAGACATAACGTTGTTTCAACGTCAATTTTCAACGTTGAATAAACGTTGAAAAATGGGTTGAATTTTTGGTTGATTTATGGTTGATTTTTGGTTGCAAATGAAAGTTGAGGCAACGTTGAAGCTTCAACGTTGTTTCAACGTCAAATATCAACATTGAACAAAAGTGAACATTGGTTGAAATTAGGTTGAGATTTGGTTGAAATTTTTCGGTTGTACAAACGTTGATATTTGGTTGAAATCACGTTGAATTCATAATTACATTTTGCTTTATAAACAAATACATTTCAAATTCTAATAAAAAAAATTATTCAAGTTGTGTAATATTTATATAAGTTGTGATCCAGTATTATGATTGTTAGAGAATTTATTTTACATGCTTTTTAAGACAAACACAAACTCGGATTCAATCACTGAATCTCAAAAATCACTGCGTGACAAAATTTATATTCCTAGTGAAAAGTGGGTCACAGTAATCACATCGAGGTCCTTCAAAGTACGTGTCTGCCTTCAAAGTACGCGTCTGCCTTACACTAATAAGTTCCACAAAGTGGCGGATCCATTGATTTTAATCACGCATATAGTTAAGTCCAACGAATGAAAGAAATGAACAGGAGAATCCACCCTCTAAAGCAAAAGCCTATTGATAATAGAAATAAAGATGTTGAAACCATTTCTTCGATAAAATGTACGTAACACGTTATTTCAAATGATAAAAATAAATATACATGAATGATTTTAAAAATCAGACAAAGAAATATATTCCGGTACTTGGATTTAATTAACATGATTAAAAGAATTATAGTTGACTTCATGTTAAAATTCGTATGAGTATGCTTATAAATAATTATTACTAAAGAAAAATGTTATAGACATACATATACATAGTGTACTTACAAAGTGTTGCATTCCTTTGTATAATTCTCACGGGCGAAGAATCTGATGCAATCAAGGCTGACTATACAATCAATTCCCTGCACCACTGGTTGATTGAACCTTACGACGAACTACAATTAGTTAAATTGCATAAAATATTAGTATACTAGCTTATATTTCATAACCAAATAAATATCAACAAAACACATAATACACTAACCAAGGATGTGCATTTCACGCAGATTTCAAATATACTTATAAAACAAGAATTAAATGATGAACAGATACAAAAAAATTTATTTCTTAAATTCATGAATAGGAAATAATACTTACTGAGCAGAAGTTGATATTCCAGTCTTAATCCTTGTGTATATAGCTGGAAAAACACATTAAATATGAACAGCAAGGAGACGCGCACTTCTTGTCCATCAGTTGAATTCAAATTTTGACCTAGATAAGCTGCAAACAGCGATACTCTGCCCAGCAAGAAAATTGCATAACAAGGTTATCCTGACACTGAAACTGACCAACTAAGCGAGAGGCACTCCTTATCTGATATCTCGAAGGTTTTTGGGGAGTGGATCTTAAGTAATGCAACTTGACTGGGGTTAATTAATTGTCAGTGTGAAAATTCTTATGTGTTTATTTGAATTTTTTTTATATTTTGTGAAAAAAAAGACTTCTTAGATTCGCTCTGTTTACGTATAATCTGCGCAAGAGTATACGGCACGGATCCATATGAGTCTAATTTTAAGAACATTAATTAATTCGGAATAATTATTTTTATTAATTCTAGAGTAACATGGAATTACAGTGAGATGTTGGATAAAGATGTTATTATTTATTAAAAGTTTATATTTAACATATTTTATAAATATGTCCAAAAAATAGCATTCACAATTTATTAAAAAAAAAACCTTTTTTGAAAAATAATTATAATGAAGCGTTAAATGTAGATGCCATGGTTCATATAAACTCATATTTAAAATTTTACAATGGTACTAGCTATTGGCACAACTCTTTTGAGTAAATCAATTTATAATGCATGCGTTTCATTTATTAAGTATAATTATTATATATATAATATTTTCTAACAATGCATACAGCTGTGTGTATATTGCGAAAAATCGCATGGATTAGAATTTAAAGACACCTTTATATTTTGAACTTAAAAACTAAAGTGCCCAATACTTGTTACCCGTTGTTTCAACGTTAAATTTTCCTAACTTTCCTAAAGTTGAAAATTTGTTGCATCTTCCACGTTGTTTCAACGTTGAAATCAAAAGACAAGTCAACTTTCCATTTTTAAACCTTGTTTTAACTCTACAATATCAGAAAATACTCAACGTTGAAAACATGTTGAATCTTCAACGTTGTTTCAACGTTGAAAATCGACGAGCATTCAACGTTGAAAATATGTTGCAGCTTCAACGTTGTTTCTACGTTGAAATATCGACGAACATTCAACGTTGAGAATATGTTGCAGCTTCAACGTTGTTTCAACGTTGAAATATCGACGAACATTCAATGTTGAAAATATGTTGCAGCCTCAACGTTGTTTCAACGTTGAAATATCGACGAACGTTCAACGTTGAAAATATGTTGCAGCTTCAACGTTGTTTCAACGTTGAAAAAAGGTTGAGGATTCAACGTTGAAACCTCAACGTTGAAACAACGTTGAAATATAGTTGATCAACGTTGCAACCTATATTCCACCTCCTTTCAACGTTGAAACAACGTTGCGTGCCTGCTGGGTAACGGTTTCTGTGTCAACAATTAGTGACAATCCTCGCGTAAGATTTACCTGGTTAATTACGTTTACAAAAACTTTTTTTAGAATATCATATTCAGTTTAAATTCTTTTTGTATCATTATGAGTATCAAAATAATTGACTTTTTACGATAAATCATAATTTTTAATTTGTTATATGCTTGCATTAAATTTAAATTTTGTAAAAATAATTGATCATCAAAATCTGTCTGTGTACGTTGTGTGTGTATAGTTTCCTGTTAGTTAACCAGGGAGGGGGAACACCTAATTAAGGTCTATTGTCTGACCAGTCTTTATACTGTACACTGTTAATCTTACTCCGTTTCTCAATGTGTATACATCTGGTCGGATGTCATGTTTAGTCTGATCGGCTGTTCTTCTGAAAATCGATTTTGAAATAACAATCATTGAAGACCGACTAGATTTTGACAGATACTTACCGCTGCATTATTAAAAAAAAGATAACGAATTAATTAAAATTATTCATGATGTAAAAGCCATTAAAAAGTTTTTATGGTAAAAGTCTATCTTTGAAAACTAAACATTGGTATACCAGTAGCCCCCCCCCCCCCCAAAAAAAAAATAAGACAGAGATTTTTTTTTCATGAAATTATATGACTTAAAGTTATATTCCTGTGAATTCTGTAGCGGAATGTTTCTTTTAAAACATGAAATAAAAATTATACCATTTTGTTTTTAAAAAGGAATATATATTCTGTGTTCATTAAATAAAGATAATTTTAAGAACAAATTGATTTTTGGTATTGAAAATTTAAGATATTTCACAAGGACTTCCTCCCGGTGTGTAATAATTATTTATTTTTAAAAATCATATACACTAAAAATAAAAACAACGCATGTAATAATAATTTTTTTTAATAATATACGGTTCTGATAAAGCATGTCTTGTTTTATTATCACTGTAAATGATTTTTTAAAAAAAAAAAAAATTAGACACCTCGAGCAAGCCCCTGTGGCTATTAGCTAACATTGTTCTCAGTGATCAAGTTTATGCATATTGACAAAAAAAAATCGTAGAAATTATGATCGAGACAAAATTATGAGTTGGAATAGATTTTGCGTAAATGATATTAAAATAACTAACAGTTAGTTTAAAGAGTCTATATATGATGCGTAAAAGTTTAATGCGGTTTGACCATTAAGTCACCAATAAGCTCAGCTTAATGGTGGCTTAATGGTAGCTTAATGAAGTTTGGACATTAAGCACCTGTAAGTTGCAGCTTAATGCTGGCTTAATGGTGGCTTAAAGGAATTAACTTCTTTAAGCCACCATTAAGTCACCATTAAGCTACCATTAAGCGATTGCTTAAAGGTGGACTTTCGTCTTGTGCAGGGTCAAGGGTCTGGTGTTAGGAAAGGGGGGGGGGCTCTATTGATTATATAGTGAAAATACATGAATTCTTTGAAAATCTTCTTCTCTGCTCCCAGGTATCAAATAAACTAACTAAGTGCATAGTTATGATGAACAATAGTACCTCAAGCAAAATTGTGAATTTTATGGCCCCAGGGTCAAGGGTTCTGGTGTTTGGGGGGGGGGTCTATTGATTATATTGTGAAAATGCATGAATTTTTTTGAAAATCTTCTCTGCTCCTAGGTATTAAATAAACTAACTAAGTGCATAGTTATGATGAGCAAGAGTGCCTGAACCAAAATTGTGAATTTTATGGCCCCAGGGTCAAGGGTTCTTGTGTTGGGGGGCTCTATTGATAATATAGTGAAAATACATGAATCTTTGAAAATCTTTTTCTCTGCTTCTAGGTATTAAATAAACTAACTAAGTACATAGTTATGATGAGCAAGAATGCCTCTTCTAAAATTATGAATTTTATGGCCCCAGGGTCAGGAGTTCTGGTGTTCGGGCAGGGCTCTATTGATTATATAGTGAAAATACATTAAATCTTTGAAAATTTTCTTCTCTGTCTCTGGGTATGAAACAGATGAACTACCTAAATAGTTATGATGAGCAAGGGCCCTAATCAGACAGAATTGTGAGTTCAAGGCCCCAGGGTCAGGGTTGGGGGGGCTCTACTTATATACTGAAAATGAATTAATTGTCCTTTATATTTCTTAAACATTTATTTATTTTTTGATAGGCAATTTTAAGGGTGCCTTTTTAAAATTTGTGCAATGTGTGGACCTAGGGTCAGGGGTTTATGTCACAGTGTTATTGCTAAATATTACTGATTAGTTGGAATGCAATATTGTTCCCCTACCCTGCGTATTGGTATTCAGTAACCAAGCTAAGCAACTGCTAAGTGTATTGTTATGATGATCAATGGTGCCTCTTTCAAAATTGTGAATGCCATATAGCATCTGGCTTAAAACATGAATCAAATTCAATAACTGGAAGGTTGTTGCATAATGCTCAGGTGACCTATAAGGCCCGTGGGCCTATTGTTATGATTTATCGACTCTTCACGTTTATCGGGGGCTGGTACAGTACTATTTGCAAAGGTGCAGTGTTTAGTTATACAAATGCAGCATGCAGACATTATCTTTATTGTCTCTTTAAGTTTTTGTTGCAGTATTCATAAATCGATTCATAAATGAATCAACTAATACACCGATTTTTATTGTTTTTGTTAGCCTAAATAAAACTTCAACTTGTTATTCACTCCATTATTTGATGGGTAATACTACTAACATGAGTAGTATTGTTTAACCAGCATACATTGTCATAGAAAGCAGATACGAAATTGATTAACAATTATTTATTACCATCAGTCACACATGAAAATTCTGTTTAAATTATTAAAATTTCAATTTTAAACCATAATTGAATTAGTCCACTATTATACAGAAGAAATAGTTGTTTTGCCAAAAAAGGAGAAAAAGGAGAATCCAAAGAAATAGGATTTTTTGTGTTTGATGCAATTTTCAATACATCAATGTTAACGTTCGAGCATTCGAAAAATATACAAATCGAACGATATTCCTGGGAGAAAACTAAAATATTTAGACATGTTGAATGTTGATGAACAAATCCTGTCAAAATAGAAAAGAACTATTTTTGTGGAATATCTATACACCAAGAGTAGAAATGACTACACTATCAATTTATATCTATTGTTCATAGTATGTATTTATCCATCGTATCGTACATTTAAATACAATATTTTTGATGGATGATAAATTTAAGATACTCACTCTCTTACATTTGTAGACATTTGTCGTGTAGATCTTCTATTCTTAATTGGAATTACAAATACATTTAACATTAAAAATTGGATTGAGTTTGGCATGTTTTGTATTATCTGCAACATACCGTTCACGGTAGCCTAGTGGTAGAGCGTTCGCTTCGTGATCGGGAGGCCCGGGTTCGATTCTCGTTCGCGGCGCCGCGTCAAACCTAAGACGTAAAAATAGGTAGTGACTGTTCCTTCGCCAAGCGCTCGGCATAAGAAGTGAAAGTCACGGGTCTTTCGGATATGACCTTAAAAACGGAGGTCCCGTGTCACGGTAGGCGCTGGCACGATAAAGAACCCTCACTGCTCAATGGCCCTGAGTGCCGAGTATAGGTCTAAATTTGAAGCCCTTCACCGGCATACAGTGACGTCTCCATATGAGTGAAAAATTCTCAAGAGGGACGTTAAACAATATACAATTAATTAATTATTATCTGCAACGCCATGCCGTCCTGGTTAGACAACCAAACAGCCATCAATTTTAGGATGTATTCTTATGATACCCGAAAAAAACGTGCATTAAACTTTGAAAATGTAATATCTAAGGAATAATTTAAAGACAAGAAATTTGTATGTTAGTGTTCATCTAAGAGAGTTCAACCCTTCGAACTTAGGCCAAAAAGGAGCTATGGAAATTTCATTAAAAATGCTATTAGACCTATTACTCTATAAACTTATAAATATAATCAATTGAAACTTAATTTTGCTTAGATTTACTTGAAAGTATTGAAAGTTGACTTTTAAAGCAAAATATGAGCAAATGAATACCAATTAGATAAATTGTGCCCAAAAATGTTGTTCACCAGTGTCAAAATTAGGCAAATTTTTCCCTATAAAATTGCTCGAAAACCCTAAGAAAAACATATTTCTACAATTAAAATTTCTGTCGGTTGGCTCTTTAAACGGAGTGCCATTCGGCATTCAAATGGCACTTCTGTCGCTTTGAAAAGGGCGATCCCCCCTTCTCGATCATGTCGATTTCACTTGTTGACTTTCATAGGCCTATTTCGTAAATATCGTAATTTTGCATACTCTTGGTCATTAATACAACATAGAAAGATTTTTTTAATTTAGAAATAAAAATAGTTAAACAATTAAATCATAAAAACTATATAAACTTGTTCTTAAATTGTTATCAGTTTGAATTTTACGACATGTTTACGAACGAAGACCCACTTGGGGTAAAATGATCAGAAGAATATATCCTTAAATAGCTCACTAAAGGAAATCAATCATATTCTCAGAGGTTGTTTTGAAAACCTCGTGGATATTTTCAATGAAGTAGTCTACTGTCTGCTTAGCTTACCTTAAAATGAAAGCTTTGTAAATCTTCCCGACAAAAAAAAAATAAATCATGATTCCCGGCGATAGGGTTCCAAATTTAAAAAAAAATTGAAATAATGGTGAAAACTTATTTTAAACATCCGATAATCATAGACGCTACGTAATTTATGTTTATTTATATTTATATATAATCTCGAAAGCTAACATTATTAAATTAACTTTGTTGGGGTTTTTTAACACATGTTTTCATTTCCTTATAATGAAGCAGGTCGGAACTTGTAACACATCAGAAACATTTTACAGCCAGTTGGAAGCGTGCTTATCTAAAGAACAAACCCTAAAACGGCTTATATCACCATATCGATATTTTGAAGTAGAATGTCCACCTAGAGCATTGACTCAAAAGCAACAAAAGACAATTGACATTGTTAAGCAAAGTATCGTTGAAACTGTACAAAAGCTGCCACACTGGGGGGAAGAAATTCCTTTGAAATGGTTTGAACTTGAAAAAATTCTGAATAATGAAAAAGGAAATGGGAAAAAAGTCATTAAGAGGTCAGAATTGAAAGAAACAGCGAAATACTTTTCAGTAGTCGAAGATGACCTCAATGATGTTCTCCGTTTCTTGCACGAAATAGGAAAAATCATATACTTTTCTGTGGATAAACTCAAGGAAACTATTATCATAGATGTTCAGTGGTTTGTTGATGCATTCAAGTACATCATAACTGACGAAAAGCATTTTGCTCGGAAAGACAACATAAACGCACTAGTTAATACTGGGAAAATTACTGGACAATACATTGAAGAGATATGGAAAAATAAACAAGGCAATCGTGATGTACCCTGTGTTGATACGAAAGTTGGTGATGAGACCGATAAACATCATGATTCCTTGTGGCAATCTTACTTAAATCACAAAGATGAAATTCTACAATACATGGACAAACTTGGCCTGATGACAAGAATTGAAGGACATGTAGGCGCTGACAATGAGGAGATGTATTACATTCCGAGCATGAACCGAACCGACTTTTCCATTGAAAATAAAGATGAAATCAGAGGAAAACAAAAATCAGCAATGATAGTATACTTTTTCAAGTCCTATTTGCCTCATTTTTTTCTTTTTCCGATTGGTGGTAAGTTGTTTAAAGTTATGGAAAGTTTGTGATGAAAATTCTTTTTTCAAAAATGCTGCACTTTACAAGGCAGAAGATGCTGGTCATTATTTTGCCATCGCCGTCAACAAAACCTCAATCCAGTTGCAGGTTTTTACGCGTGACGAAACCGTGAAACTTAATGATAAATGCGTCAAGAACATTAGACAAGCAATGGAAGCCTTTATAAAGGAAATAACGGAAACCTTTCACAAGGGAATTATCTATGATGTGGGTTTTTCATGTAGCGATATAAAAATTACAGATGAAGATGAAGATTTTTTTTTGAAAGAGACAGATATTAAACGGGATATTGAAAATTCGAAGGAAATAACCTGTCCAAAACATTTTCTTGGTAATAACAAACACAAAGTCGATACAGGTAGAATACGTGTGTGTTTGTTGGAGAGAAAGGCCACTTCATTTTAAAGAAACAATTAGAATTGTACTAGAGCTGTACTACTTATATCGTTTTTTGAAATAGAATTGTTATTTTTTGTACATAAAACTACATTAACCAAAGGACAAAAAGTCAATTATACCTGAATTACGTATACTAGTCATAATTTCTAAGTCCCCAGGCACGTTTTTGCTTTACACCGTTCTAATATTCAATTATTTTAACAGTATAATTTAATAAGTATACAATGTAAAAACGTAGCGATACAATTTTTTCTCAATTTATTTTATTGAAGCACTTTAACACAATATGCAGAATTGTTTAGACACCCTAGAATTAAAAATTCACAACGTTAGACACTGTGTTATCCTCCATTCAAACGAATTCACAGCAAGACCGTTCCTCAAAAAGTTAACTACATGTATATTTAAAAAAAATTCTTTAATTGAATGTTTTTCCATGTGGAGACTAGGTCATCCTCTAGTTCCGCTAGATTCTGCAGCTGGTAAAACTGTCTTAAACTCCGGTTTATCTTTTCTATACATGTTAGTTAGGGTTGAGATTAGCATGACAAGGGGGCTAACTAAAAGTGTCTGTGCCTTGCTAACAAAAATTACATAATGCCTTATTACATGTATACCCCACTCCTCCAGTTTGACATTGAGGGGAGTCAATTCCGGTTCCGGTTCTTGGATGATTTTTTATGTCTTTGCTAAAAATCTAGCGATTTCCAATGATTAGAAGGAATTCAGGTACATGTATGCTTTGTAGGTTTTTTGGGGATAACTCTAAAGGTTTAAAGTTAAGTTAAGTAATACAGTGAAAGGAAACTGAATTCACGTCAACTACGACCAGCTTGGGCCATTTCAATTTCACTTTCACATTTTTGTGTGGACATTCACCGCATTTTAATAAAACTTTTTTACGTTTTTTATTATCAATTAAAGATCAAGAATACATGGAAGTAAAAACTAGAAAGTCTGCTATTGCAAGCAATAGCTTATGTCGCCCCAAACTGGACAAAACTTTAACTTTTTTCATCACTAAAACAATACCTATTAGCTAAGCTTGGAAAACCATCAACGCATATCAGTCCTTTTAGTACTTTCATTTCATTGATTTTAAAATCGAAGAAAAAGAATTTTCACTTTTCCACTGTTTCCATGGAAACTATTAACAATTTTTAATTTTTGAATGCAACACGCACAATTACAGAAAATAATCATTTAAGCAGTCAAGTTTCATGACGAATGTCCAAAGGACCGGAGAAAACACTCATGGACAAAATTCGTCGCTTTTTGCAAGTTTCCATGGCAACGGTAGCCATTTTGAAACTGAATGACCACACAACACAACTACAACCGGTGATCCTCCTTTGAGAAAAGTTTCAGGAAGATTGTTCCAGTCATCTCCGAGAAACAGCCCGTATAACAAAAACATGCGTACAATCGCTATATGTCGCCCGACTTCGTTCGGGGCGACATAAATATGAAGAGTACACCCGAAAAAACATATGGAATTTGAACTACATGCTTTTTAACAAAAACGGTCACGGTCGAGTTATTACACATTCGATTACAATTTTTTTGGCCTTGACAGTTTAAGTATTGGAAGTTAAAGGCAAAATTGTAAGCAACTATATGAAGTACATTGATATTAAGGTTTTGAACTTTTTGAAAAAAAAAAATAAAAGAGGGGACTTATATAAGTATATATTCTCAATGTAGATTTCTCTTGTTAAATATGTGTGCGAAAAGCATTATCCCATATTTTGATTTTTTTTCTTTTGTTGTACAATAAACGCTGTTACAGTGTTACTCATTTTCATTTTATGAACAATGAAGCATATTTTGACGTTGGTTGACATGGTAACCGTACCACACAGAAAGAACTTTTTACAATGTACCTGGTTTATGTTTATGACATGAGATGAGCTTACATATATCTGAACGAGTTATGAAATAGTTTTATGACTACCTTTATGACTACCATGTTGGGTGGCATTCCATCTCAGAGAGTTGTCCTTAAGTCACATAGCGTATTATGTCGTAATGTTTTCATCTCTGACTTGGTAATGTTTTTTTTTTATATTATCTAAAACTAACATATGTATTATTCAAAAATTCATTAATATCAATTTTTGTAAAGAGGTCAAAATAAACATTTGTGTTTCTTTTTATAAATACAACTATCGTTATTATGCATGGATGTTTGCTTCATAATTTTATCTATATATTCTGTATAAAGTACATTTATCTATATAATGAATAATATTATATGTTAAGCATTTCTTTCAAAAAAAAAAAAACAAAAGAATTGTACGTATAAGTTAAATGTATTAATAGTATTTAACTGACTGCATCAGTTAACGAACAAAATAAAATCAAAAACTAAAGCTGTTCCATTTTTTTTTTTTACCTTTTTTAGGTCATCATGTATTTTATGATGAATCTGACATTCCATTCCATTGTTTCTCGTTTCTTGTTTCTCGTTTGTTTTACACATCATGTACATACCCGGCAAAATTGATATAAATACCACTTGAAACAGAAGTTATTTCTCTTGGCAAACATAATAGCTATGCCAATTAGGTTGAATTTCCGAGATTCAATTTTATTTTAAAACTATTTTTAAGTCTTGTAGCAATTTTAGCACCGAGGATCTTGTCTCCATATTTTTTTTTTCAAGTTTCACGTTCGTAATATAACTATTGAGGTAAATAACTTAGCATCTTTTCAAGAATAAGACAATGATTTCACATATAAATACCAAGAGATATTTGAAATGCTTTTAAGCAATCATTACTTTGAAGAGTCTCATGAACAATTTAACTAAGCTATGATAATCCATCTTAACCATTTGTTAAAAACCTCTTAAGTGAAATATATTTATTCCTGATCTTCCATGCCTTCGGAAATTTCAGATATGGGTCTAAAGCTCAATGAAAACTGCATTCCAGCTTAGAACGCAGACTTTATATCTTCCTACAAACAGATTTTGTCAAAAACAAAAACAAGCATATTTTTGTATATATAAATATTTTGTATTGTTTTGTATGAATACGTTGTAAAACTAATGAAATACCTCGATTTGAGATTAAGAATAGAAAGTTTTATCACATTTATGTAAAAAAAACATATTTCTTGGTCAGCTGACAGAAATTCAAGACGTACCGGTAAACTTTGCTCATATTTGACAAATTCATGTATGCATTGAAATTTTATCTGTCCTTCGTGTCCTTGAAAAACGTTAAGCTTAATTTTGTAATGTGCTACATTATTTAGCTTTCTTTTCTACATTAAAAATTTTATCTTGGCAAAAACAAATGCACATGACAAGTTCAATGGCTTTGCCTTTAGTAGCCACGATGTTGAAACCTCACATAGTCATTGCATATCACACAGGTCTCAGACCTAACATAGTAATAACCTCTCATAATCAACCACAAGACTGGAGCTATATAATTGATGAATTATATAAAATTATAATATTTATTGTATAATGTCCTTCTCGAGAATGTTTCACTCATGTGGAGACGCCACTTCTTGCCGATAGAGAACTACACACTTTGTCATTTACTCGGCACTCAGGGCTACTCTGCAGTGAGGATTATTTTTGTCGTGCCGGCACTAACTATGACACGAGACATCGTTTTATACGGTATCATCCAAGGGACCGGTCTCCACGTCCTACAGTGGCGACGTTATGATTAACGCTTCACTTTGTGACTCTCGATCAGACTCTCTAAACACTGCACCACTTTGATGACCCTGGAGATTCACGATATTAAGAATCTATTGATACTCATTGTGAAATTCCTTGATACAAAAAGCTGCATCATAGAGATCATGTTTATAGAAAATCCTTCACCTTTTTCTTATTTTTTTTTTGCATTTGATAGATATATATTTATCCTTTGATTCTTGTCTATCCCATCCAAACTCTATATGTTATCCAGGCTATTTTGCAGGGCAAATAAGATGCATTTTAGAGCAAAAGGTGTCATCTTTATTTAACCGAAATGGGCAATTTTACAAAAAAAAACACATCGGTACGAGGTTGACTGGAAAACCTAGATGAAGAATTATTTTTTAAAATTCTCGAAATAAATACATAAGGCTCTTTATTCTACAGATTTATCACTAATTGCCTTAACAGCTATAACTTTTAACTATACAAGGGAAGTGATAATATACTTCACCCTGTTAAATATGAGGTCTATAATACATAATTATGTATGTGACAAGTTTAACTTGTCGGCTGTAGTTGAAAATAAATGTTTGTCTGTACAATGTCAAAGAGTTAAAATGTTTATGATTCAGAAATTTCAATCTTCAAGATGTTTGATTAAGGCCACGAGTTTTCAAATGTGAATATTTTTAAAGGATGAAATTTTGCAATTGTCCATGTAAAAAAGCATTCTCATGTGGGGGATATTTTCACAGAAGTTAAACAATATACAAGTTTGGTTGTTTAGTATATTACACCTTTAGTGTACATTTTTTATTCATTTTAAGTTGACATAAAATTGCTTCATGCAACATCTCCATGTTTAAGTTATTATTCATGACTGTAGGATGTGTATCAACTTTAAGATTTTGTGCGTTGGAGGGGGGTATGATGTACATTAAAGCAAATTTTAAGAAAAGCTTTGATTTTCAAGAATGTAAAATATTTATTCGGAGGTATCAACATGCTCAATGGCAGTAGGGCAATTCTAGTTAATGCCATATAGCAAATTAAACACTCATTATTAACAACAAACATAAGTTGAATAACGCATATTTGCTTGAATAAAGATTATTTCATTATGAAACATTTAATCTTTTAATATTTTTCATCTATTCATGGAATACTTAAAACATACATGTATTAAATCTAAAAGATCAAATCAAGTACCTTGTAATAAGAGGGTGGTACTGATAAATGCTGATGGGAAAAAGGTATTGTAATATATGGAAATCATGAATTAATTGGAATTAATTGGCATTGCTTTAATCTTGATTCTCAATATAATAATTGTTTAACAATTTTAAATACTTTTTTTAACAAGCATATGAGCACAGCAAAACGGTTAATCATTCCTTTCAAAAAGTGTATTTATAAATCAGGACGGCATTCAACATCAATCCCGACACAAATTATGTCAATTCGTTTTTTGCACATGACTCACCTACAAACAAACACACCCATTTGTGCTACTATATGCCCTTCAACTCTGTTGCAAGTGGATAATACAACAAATTATTTGACTTCAATTTATGATATGGTTATGGTATAACTTTCAATGATTAATACATGTACACACGAGATTATAACTATTTCATTGTATGTTTGTAGAAACCTTTTGTAACATATTTATATAAGTATCTTATATACACTTTATAGACGTCATTTTAATATATATTCTAGTGCTTTAGTAGCACTACATTGATAACATTGATAAAGATGTAAGTAAGGTCATTGGAGATTTTGTATTTGAGAAATTTAATGTTTGATAGACATACTACAAATAATCATACTATTTTATGACAGAATAAGTATCACTTAAGATACTTGAACACTGTCAGTTTTTTGCTGTAGTATTGTCCAACATAGACATAATTGTTCTCATCATCCACACACACACTACGGGGATACTTCACTCCTTGTTGTTGTGTCAGTAATAGAGACAAGAACTGACCGTCCTGATCAAGGAGGTGAACAGATTTACTTTCAGTATCACAAACCAGGATGTGGCAGAGGACATCAGTACAGATTCCATAGGGATAGAACTCTGACTTCTGACCTGTGTAGGATAATCTGTGTTGTCCCGATTTACTCATCACCACTAGTACATTATAGAAGTCCGATGTACAGATATCCCCATTAATGTTTTCTGTGATGTAGTATGGTGAAATGTACAGTCCCTGTCCTTTGTTATCCCTCTGTATGTTCTGTGGTTCTTTTCCTGTTTTGTTGTACCTGACGACTTTACCAGCCATACCCGCCAGTAAGTCTCCGTTTATGTGAGATCAGTGAATACTGAGTGGTTCCAAGTCTCCAGTTTTAATGAATTCAGTGATATTATTGTCCTGTTTCATCCTATTGATTACTTTCAACTTTCTGTCTGTAAAGATCAGATCCCCGTCCTGTATCACTGTGTGATAACCTTGCACTCCACCACTGGTTTTATTTTCTGAATCTCATTTCCCTGTAGATCTATTTGAATAAGATTACCCTTATTGTCACCGATCCAGAGTCTGTCTGATTGAGCTAGTGATACATAGTATTCATGATCAACACATGGTACATTGAACTCCCTGACCTTGGTGACAGAGGAAGATACAGACAATGTTTGTATTTTGTCAGATTTCTTTCTGTCTTCTTTCAACTGTTTATGTTTAGATTTCATTGATGTTTTGTAGACACTTTCAACGGGCGATATTTCTCTCTTTTCATCCTTATTGTTAGGTATATGTATTTTACCAAGTAATGTGGTGATATCATCTTTGCTGTATTGACCAGCAGTAAATCTTGGTATGACTGGTTTCGTTATCTCAGGTATGGAGCGGATCTTTGGCTTCTCAGATATTAATTTCTGAGGTTCTGTAGAAGACAGGCATCTGTGGAGCTCTTTGACGAGGTTATTAAGATAAGCGATGTAGTCATCCATGGTCTCGTTTTGTGTATTTAGATTATCCAAAAGAGATTGCTCTATCTGGTCTAACTGTTTCATGTTCTCCGATATGACTGTGTCCACCATACTTTTAAAGAACTCACCTTCAGTCTTCACTGATGTTCTGATATTGTCCATGATGTGTTTGATTTCACATGCATCTTGTTTAATTTCCATCAGAAAATCTTGTGATATAGGGAGAAAATACTCATGGATTTTTGAAATTTCTTTTTGGCAAAGCACAGACTTTTCTGCATAGATTGTTTCTAGATCAAAAAACGTATGTCTATGATGGTTTCCATTTATAGCACATTTGGAACATAATGGAACCTGACATTCATTACAGAACATGTCTATATCTTTAATGTGGTGGATCTTGCATTTCCTCACAGGAAGTAGTCTTTTACGTAGCTGGTAAAGAACCACCTCATGATTCCTGTTTCCTGGATTTTTCAGATGTTCATCTCTGCATTGTTTACAGAATCTTTGATGACAAGGGTTGTAGTAGAACTTACAGTTTCTTTCACATTCTTCAGTGCCACACTCTAAAAAGTGTTGGGCTCTGGGAGGAATACCAGTTTTAGATAAAGCCATCTAAAAGAAACAACGTTTTAATATACTCAATTGGACGAAAATGGGCAGACCCTGGTAATGGGCATTTCAGAAAATGTGACTTATAAAGTAGAATAGATTGATTAATATTAAAAAGTGATAGAATTTTAATTGTCAAACATCTAGTAGCAAACATATCTGATCTGACATTTATATGAAAAAAAACATAATGTTAGATATATGCTTAAAATGTATTTAAATGTAGAATTTAAAAGGAAAGAATTCTTAGCTTTTATTTGATTTATCAAATACTTTTTGTATAACAAAGCTGGATTTAACAGTCTATTCATGTTTCCCAGTCCCTTAGTAAATGAACATGTAGGTATATAAGTATTATATAAATAAATTTAATTTAATCCATTGTTCATGCATGGTAAAAAGAGAAAAAAAGACTCTAACATTTATTATTTGATACTTACAATATCTATAATGAAATATAAGCATGCCCTTGTCCAACAGCCTTTAGATTGTCAGAGAGAGACGTACCAGTCAATAGTTTTAAAACACGGCCTCTTATTTACTTTCTGGTTAGAGGTGATTTACAGAGGTGGTTAGAGGTAATAAATATCAGAGGTGAATATTGACATACTGAATACCTGACACTTGATGGCCCTTGGCTGTCCTGACGTAGGGGCTACTCTGGTTTATATGACGTATAAAATGGATTTTAATAAATTTATGACAGTCAAAAATATTGATTTGATTTTATTGAAGTCATTTTTCTTTTTATTTTAGTTTCTAAATCACATATTCTACATAAAAAAATAGACGATCTAAGGAATATCGCTGATTGTTTAATTGAATTATTTTGTTCCTGCAAGGTTAGGACTGGACCTCAAATTGTGTTTAGAATTTCTTTTAGGTAATCATGAGAATATGAAGAAAACTATTTGAGATAACTATGTGCTTTTCATTGTAGGTGGATTTAAAGGACATTATTAGAAATAATATACAGAAATAAAGGGATAAAATCAGTCCAAAGAACATTGAATTTCACTTAGATATAGTATGCCCTCTAAAATTAAACCTCTACAAATGTTGGAGGAATAAACAAAATGTCACAAGCGAGTTGTGCATTTGTGTTCAAGTAGTACAGGCAGTAATATTGAGTGACAGAGACTCTGTACATATATTTGATGAGGAGGACAATCTGTAAAGAAACGATTTAATTGTAGAAATATAAACAAACATTTTAAAATGTTGGAACGTCAACATTGTCAATGAAAGACATAAGCGCTTCAGGGTTGCTTATCCTGTGAAAACAATGTTAAGTAATAAAAGAAATTGAAACTTAACACAGGAAACTATACAATTATAGTGCAATTTTTAAAACATAAATGATAAAATGAGTGGGCATTGGATTATCCTGTGTAAAAATTATAGGGATACTATTTTTCAAAGAAATTCTTGACGCTATGTTTT
The DNA here is from genome assembly GCF_032062105.1 of Saccostrea cuccullata. NCBI lineage: Eukaryota > Metazoa > Mollusca > Bivalvia > Ostreida > Ostreidae > Saccostrea > Saccostrea cuccullata. The sequence goes on from NW_026922689.1 coordinate 28,907, forward strand.
TCGTTTCATTGCCGTTAAGTGTGCTCCGCGGGTACAAAGCATGTTGATTCTAAAATGAAGTATATTGATTTCAGTTTAAATTGGATGAAATGGAACTTCAGACACCAACAACACAAGTATTTTTACATATTACAATGTGTTTATTTTTTTTAATTTCTAATGAGTAATACAACGAAGATTGACATCGTCCACGAACTTAACGAACAAAACCGTATTTACAGTATTCCAATAAAATTAGTGACCCAAACTTTGCAAATTTTTGGTTCTCTATGGATGTAATGACATTGTCGATAGTATTGGAAATCTTTCCAGTCCGCAGTGTAATAATGTAAATGTGATGAGACTTTTAAACCATATACAGAGACGTAAACGTAGTCATGGGCATCGTTCGTACAATAAACCTGCAATACACGATGTCTCTTTTGATTCATTACTACCTTATGTAAATCATCAGTTAGGTCTACATCATATTCGAACAAAACTTTACTCTGCCCTTTTGAAACTTTTAAATAGTCTTCTTGAAAAGGCCAATGAACATCCAATTTTTGATTCCTCGTCACATGAATGTAGGTTCGGATCTGTGATTATGAATATTGCATATCATAGGCTTTTTAAACCCGCGCGTTTCACGGAAGAAAATGCAGCTAAAACAATCCGTCGTCTTTTCCTTAAACTTCTATATGCAAATAAAGGAATTGACGCGGTAAATATATGGTGAATTATTATGCTTCCTGTCATCAGTTTGTCTCTATATAACCCATACCCTACTATTCCCGCATAATGTTCTAAGGATTTATATAGCGTAAGCATACTATGCCGAAATAGTGCACGGCTTCCATTTTTGAGGAAAAATCCGACAGCGCCTTTACCGGGGGGCAAACTCACGACCCCGAGATTGTCAGTCCGACGCGCTACCGATTACGCCACAGACGCCGTTATGCCAAGTATTGTACTATTATATATATAAACTTAATTTCAAATATTTTATAACTAAAATTAAAAATAAACAAAATAATTTTTCTAAAATAGTTTCTTGCAACCCCCCTTCCTTCACTCAAATAATATTCTCTAAAACTATCTGTAGATTATACCTAAAGAACGTTCAAAATTAAAGAAAAAGATTATGACGTACATGTTGCATAAGGTGGCGTCTTAATAGAGTAGACGAATGTTACAGGTGATGAAACATTGGGAATGAAGAAAAATATTGCCGTTTTTATACAGTAACAACAGTCAGCATAATAATAACAATAGTGTTGGGTTTTGCGTGCACTATGCCTTAATAGTAGTCAGGGAAGCGAGTGCACTATGTGTCAAACCCTGACTACTACATTGTATTTAGGCATAGTTCACGCAAAACCCAACACTACTATATAAATATAGACCTTAGATCACTTATTTTAAAAGGTCTTAAATATAAGGAACCCCGACGCTATATATAAGTTTTGAATACTTTTACGTCCAGAGTGCCAAAATGCATTTGTACGAAAGCCTATCAGTATCAATCTAGAGAGAAAAAAATTAAAAGGCGTTATAACGCCTTTCGAGAAGACGTAATAATGCGAAAAATGGCGTAATAACACCTTTTGAACAGGCGTTATTACGCCTTTCCAAAATGCGTCATTACGCCTTTTTAAAAGGCGTTATTCCGCCTTTCTAAACGGCGTTATTTCGCCTTTCCAAAAGGCGTAATTACGTTTTTATTTTGAACATATTTAGCCGAACCGAGGGTTGGGGGTGCGGACATCTTACCTTTGGGGCATTAATTTTACAATTTGATTTAGGATTAATTTTCTCAAAAAATAATATAAACAGATAACAATTGGATTTCTAGGAAAAAAGATTTTTAAATGCGATGTGTATTTTCAATGTTGAACCTACTAAGTCCTTCTTTAATACCAGACACACCTATAAAAAGGATCATTGATTTTAATTGCACAAAATACCTATGCAAATAGTTTGCCTGCTTTTTTCCAAGAAGAGAGAAAAATATCTTCAAATGACATGAATTTCAATCCATGACAAGCAAAGCTCCAGGATACATCTGTCTATATCGCATGTTCCCAAGTAGAGTGTTGCCTTCTCTTAAGTGCCTGTCTCAGAGAAAACCATGCAAATTGAAAAAAATTATCCAGATGCATTATCTTAGTAAATTCAAAAGTGACCCATACAAATAAAGATTTGGTCCAAATGACCTAAAATATGATTTACATTTTGTCGTAAGTTGTTTCTATTTTTAGTAACGGGGATTATTTGTTTTCCTAAAAAAAAGTGTAAAACGAGCATTGACATTCATGGAAAATGATGCATTTTAAGTGCGTCTTTTAAACATATTTACTATAATTTTTATTTCAATGTTGCATATGTTATGGAAGTGCAATAGTAGTTAATTATATTCATTAAAAAAAATTACATATATATTTTGTATTTAGCCACATTATATCAGGGAATATACAAAGAATCTAGATTTTAGCAATAAAGACTTTTTTTTCAAAGTTTGGTTAATCATATATTGAAGCGAGGATGATTTTTTTATTTGAATTTTACTGTTTTGAATTTATTCAATATAGAAGAAAAACATATTAAAAAATTGTCGTTGGCAAACAACTCAGCAACATAAAAAAAAAATTCTAATTATGGGTGAATTTTTCAATATTAACCTTAAATCAAAACATGCCAATTCATGCTAAAAAAAATGATACATAAATGATTAAATGGTATTTTCATGTCATACCAGTACTAATAATTTAGAAATTGTTTATATATAGAAAAGAAATTTGTTTTCATTATAGATGCCTTTAATTCTTATATTAATATTTAGATTTTTTTTTTGCATTTGCCTAGTCAGAGTTAAGTCCCCTTGCGCAACTCTCCTTCTTTAAAGGTAAAAAAATTGCACTGGAAAATGTCTATGGGGAAATTAATAATGACACATGAAAGCAGTCAACTTTCTATGGAAAAACTCACAATTAAATGCAAACAAAATGAGTAAAAATTCACAAGGATGTGATTTTCATAAAGTTTTACCAGATTCCGTGTCATGAAACAGACAGACAGAAAGATGCCAATATGGATATTTATAAAGATTTGATTGCTTATTCTTTTGATGTGTATAGAAGATTCTTTTTATGTGGAATGTTTATCACACTATAATGATGATTTCATGAGTTTGTACAAGCCTGACCTCATAAATTTTTCATTTTACATGTTGAAAACTACCACTTAGTAAAATAAATATTTCGGGAAAAGAATGGATCGTCCGGGATTCGAACTAGGACCTCTCACATGTGAAGCGAGAAACATACCACTACACAAAGGAACCGCTGTAACCTGGCGATAATTATATGCTAAGATGACGTCACATACATGTTTAAATTCACGTTTGATAATTGTCAAAATTTTATACAATGTATGGTGTTTAATTTAACCTTTAATAAACAGTTCTAATAGATGTAATAAGAATATAAAACCCGCCGAGAACCTCTTTTATACGTAATAATAACCCCCACTTTTCAAACGGGGGACAATTAATTATGATACATGTGAACACCTTTGCCCTTGAAATTTACAATAATATTTCATTTCAGAGTATGAAGAATATGAGAGAACAGTAAATTGTCCAGATTGTGTTTAATGGCAGAAAAACTGAAGTTGAGTTGAATAGCTCACAAAGAAGAGAGTGTACGTATTGTTTCATTCGTCAAAAAAAAAAAATCAAGTCATTGCACCTAAAAATGATGTTGTTTTTTTGGATTCAGTCATTATTTATTGAATTAAGAGCTATGTATGTCTAAATTTTTGAAATACTGATATAAAAAAATCCAGAATTATATTTTTTTAGGAGAAGTTTTTAGGTACTTATGATTAACGTTTACTGTATTCTTAAAATTTTTGATTTGAAAATTTAACAAACTTTGACTTTCAATATTTTCTAAACTTTATATTTGCCAGCGACAGTTTTTTTCACATTTTTTTAACATAAGCATCCTTAACAATAAGCAACAACATTTATTGGATTCAAATACCCTCGCTGGTTGTTACAGCAATATCAATTCTACCTAAAATTGACACTTTTTCCGAACATTGGAAAAGTGCCAATTTCATGACCTTTTTGCACTAAAACAAAATGGATGTCAATCATTTTGACTAAGAATTTGTGAAGAACTAACCTTTATCCTTTTGCTACAAAAAAGAATATCTAATTAACTTGTAAAATTGCAATTTTATTTCTCCTCAAAATGTTACTAAATCGTTTAAAAAATTACCTCTAATTTTGTTGCACGAGCTATTTTTAGTAACAGGCCATAAAACTTATACGAGTTTGATCAGTACAATAAATTTGTTTGATTTTCATTCATGCATGCTAGATTTGGCTTACAAAGTTTAACGGCGATCAGAGAAACTTGCCCCTGGACCATTTTGCATGGTTTTCTCTGAGAAAGGCACTTAATACGAATGCAAACAGTTGTCAGTGTGATTTGCAGGAATATGAAGAATTGCATGAATAAAGACGGTTCAAATTATTTTTTCATATATTTATTAACATAAAATAACGCCTTTCCATTTTCCTTTTCAAGTAGGCCAGTAGTACGAGTGCGAATGGGGTACCCCTTCCCCTTCACACATACACACTTTGAGGGAAAAGTCTTCAGTGCTACAGTTTAGATATTATAATTAACTATTGGGTGCTTGGTTCCTGAACATTTAAACAATAAAGTTTAACCGAGAAGTCACCCCACGAGTTTGGCCAGTAGAGTGGGGGTGGTGGTTGGGGGGGGGGGTTAAAGCACGGGCCTGTTAAATGAAAAATTATGGTTATTCAAAAAGCGTTATAACCCTTTTGGAAAGGCGTAATAACTCCTCTTAGAATGGAAAGGCGTAATTACGCCTTTTAAAAAGGCGTAATAACGCCTTTTAGAATGGAAAGGCGTAATAACGCCGTTTAGAAAGGAGATATAACGCCTTTTTAAAAGGCGTAATAACGCCTTTTGGAATGGAAGGCGATATAACGCCTTTTTTCGCGTTATTACGCCTTCTCAAAAGGCCTTATATCGCCTTTTAATTTTTTTCTCTCTAGATTGATCCTAATAGGCTTTCGTACATTTGAACTACCTTATATATATTGGTTTATGAAACTTCATAAATATCCTTACAAACAAAGATGCATAACAGGTTCCAGTAAATGTTCAACCAAGTCTCTTTCGTTACTCCTCACTTAGATATTGACAATAGTGAAGGAAAAAGTTCAAGAGTACTGTGCAACTATATATTCAAGAAGTGGCGTGAATCAGATGTGGATATTTAAAAACTATAAAGAATTTTTTGACAATATGAAATCACAAGACTTTACAAAAATCAACAGCTTAAAAACTTACCACTTTTCAACTTTATACACAACTATTCCCCACGACAAATTAAAATCCAGGCTTTTTAATACCACTGATAGCTGCTTCTTCAATAAAGATGGAACTCGTAAATATACTTATCTCGTCATTGATCATATGCAAAATTGTTTTGTTAAAACAGATTCTGATTGAACACATTAGTACTCTGAAGTTGACATCAAGAAGATGCTTGAGTTTCTGATTGACAATATCTATGTGGTTTTTGGAGACCAGCAGGCATGTTTACGAAGCTATCTTATGACTAAGAAACGTCTTAAGATATACTTACGACAATTCTCAAGACTAAGTGGGGTTTTCGAAAGTATCGTAACTTAAGAAAGTTCTTAAGAATTATCATAAAGTTACGACAGCTTTAGACATATCTTAGGTCTGTCGTAAGTAGAAATAGCTGCGTCCATGTTGTTGCTGGCTCGAAGAAATCGTCGTATCAGACTGAATGAGTATTTAAAGATATAGGAAGAATTCGAAAGACCGATTACTAGTATGTCTGGACCGTTAACGACAGCTGTAAAATTATATACATGTACCATGTAATATATATATATATTTCGTTAAATAAAATTTTGATATGACTATTAATTTTTGATGATGTGTTTATCGAAACAAATGTAATACAGTTTGACTGATTAATGATATTTGCATTATTTCATTTGAAAGAGGTATTTATTTTGTTAGCCCCCTCTTGAAGCCTCAAAGCTATCGAAAAAATCATGGATTTTTTGTAATGTGCATTGTATCAGATGGTTTCTACATATGTTGAATTATAACACAATTATAAATGTAAGTTATATTTACACATGACACGGACGTAGCATCGAGTTTGAAGGGGGTGGTAGAAAAAGATTTCAACTAACATAGAAAAAAATCTTGATAATGTACATTTAAAAAAAAATGATAAGCGAAAAAGAACCCCGAAAATTTTGTGGCTCGAAAATCCACAGGCACCTGATGTTACTTTCTTTTTCTTAAAATAAAAGAATATAACCCCTACCTAATAATAAATTATTTTTAGGTAGGGGTATATTTTTATTAAAAGAAAAATACTGTGGTTTCATAAATATTCGTTGAGCACCAATTTTCGAGGATTTCGTTGTTGAGCAGATCCACAAATTTAAATGCTCATTGAATTAAGAAATATGCCATTCATTTGTATAGATGGTATAGGCAATGCGTTTGTCCACGAAATTACGTATCTTCGAAAATGTCATTTTTATAAAATCCACGAAAATTGATGCCAACGAAAATTGATGAAACCACAGTAAGTAATGTCAGGTGTCTAAGCGAAAATCTTATTTCGTGCTGGGGAGGAGGAGGCCTAGGTTCCAACTTCTTTAAGTGCCAAATTTACTCATACACTATTCCATTACCCGTATTTTACTATGTAACACAAAAAGGGGGAGGGGCGATCTTTCAATGAACCTTTTCTAATGGTACAGTGTAATAGTATTTGGACCTTCCATCCCCGATGTTTAATTACGTGCCTGTATGCATCTACTTTCCAAGAATTCCCATGGTTAGAATTCTTATGACATTCAGTGCCTCACGCAGATGCCAACATACATAGTAAGAATATGTAACCTGTAAACAAAATAAAATTTAATCTCACTAAACCTGAGAGAGTCGCGGAGTAAGGAGTTGATCCTTACGTGTCACTCATGTTCGAATCCCACTGTAGGACGTGGAGACCGCTCCTTCGGATGAGACCGTATTAACCGATGCCCGTGTCGCAGTTGATGGTGGCACGAAAAATATCCCTCATTGCTCAATGGCCCTAAGTGTCGAGAATAGGACAAAAGAGCGATATCGGCAAGTTTGGTAAGTGTCTCAATAGGCCCCTTAAAATGGATATCTTAATTTTACTTTATATATAGCTATAATTTGTACAGCTATATATGCGACCTTCATTGGTCATTTTCATTTTGATCAAAATGCCGTTATTTTAGAAATATGACATCATAAAAATCACGTTTTCCCGCCATTTTAGCATATTTTGTATAAAACTGTTTATTTTCAAGCAGTTTTTCTTTCAGGAAATATAGAGCGCAGCCTAGAACACGATTTATATTTTTACCAAAGATGTATCTATTCAATACTAATATGTGACAGAAAAATTATGTATGTTCTACACTGCGCTCTATGTTTCCCATTAGAAAAAACATCAAGAAAAAGGCATATTTTTGGCTTTTTTGTTAGAAAGCAAAAATAGCATTATTTCTCATGTCATTTACAGTTAATGAGGGCATAAAAATGTGAAAAATATATTGGAAATATTTCTAATATAATCTCTTCTACAAAATAAAAATATAAAACATATCTGAATGTCATTCTAAAATGTTGATTTTTATGGGGCCAAAATTGGTTCTTATCATATATACTCCTTTGTAGCTCTCCATCGGCAAGTGGTGGCGTCTCCATATGAGTGAGAGAGAGAGTTTTTTCTCTGTCATATTTATTTAAGACGTCTTAACTTAGAATGGGTTTAATGGGTTTTCCGGGTGACCTCACAGGTGTTGATACATGTACTGCCCTCTATGGCAGAGATTGGAATATAACCAAAAAATCCCACAAATTTTCATGCGAATGATTTAGTCTTTGAGGGAGTGGGCTCCTCCAGTTTTGCCTACTTCCTTCTGATTTTCCGCTGCATCCCGTTTCACTCATATAAACTGGCGCACTTTTCATCGTTTAAGAATTCTGAATGATCAATAGCATTCTGTTTGATTTTAGATGTGTTTGAGAGACGAACATATTTTGAATAGAGGGGGTGCATTATAGATGTTACTTTCACCCTGTTACTTCGAGCATTTCATTGTTATATAATGAGAAATTAATTTTGAGAGTATGTAAGTGGGTTCATCTTTACTCTCTGTAAAAAATCATTTAATATTTAGTTTTAAATAAATGATTTTTGCTGTTGTCGAGTTGAAGGCCACAGTAAAAGATTTTGCAAAAATTTTGCTTCATTTGATTACAAAATTTAAAACAAATCTGCTAATTAAAGGGCACAATTGGTACTAATGGGAATTCCAATAGTATTTTGTAGGTCTCCAAAAACATTACATACATGACTGTATAGATATTGTCAATGGGAAACTCAAGCATCTTTTTAGATGTCGACTTCAGAAAACTTGCGTGTACAATCACATTGCTTTTCAACAAAATAATTTTGCGAAAGAACAATGACAAGGTAGGTAAATTTTCGAGTTTCATTATTATTGAAAAAGCAGTTGGCAGTGATATCTGGACATTAATTTATCGTGGGGAATGGTTGTGTATACAGTTGAAAAGTCTCAGGATTTTAAGCAGTTGTTTTTGATAAAATCTTGTGATTTTAAATTGTCCAAAAGTATCCACATCTGATTTACACCACTTCTTTAATATATTGTTGCACAGATGAAGTAAATTTTTGGAAAAAAGTAATAGAATATATCCTAAATAAATTTCCTTATCAATAAAATTAACATGTAAAGAACTTTGATAATTTTTGAAAATGAATCTGATTTTTTACTCGTTAAATTAATAAGCTAACGATAAGACTGTAGATAACGAATCGGTAGATATCAAAACGGTAGCGAGTTTGAGTGACCTCTCAATACGCAAACAGGATTATTATGGTAAAAAAAGAAATGGTATTGGGCGATCACAATTATTTCTTAGCTTTTTTCGCATCTTTTCAAAATACCCTTAGTTATGAATGTGAATTCTAATACTTTTTTTCTTCAACATTTTTTTGTTTTATACTCATTTGAAATTAGGATGTCAACATGATATAATTTTCAATAGTATTAATTATAATATAATTTCAGCTTTTGTATGCGGATACAAAATCTAACTTACCGTTTTTGAGCTCAACTTATTTACAGAAATTTATTATTTACTTATTCATTTATATATTTCATAGGTGAATCTAAGAATGGTAAAATAGAACAACATGGATTTAAACAAAGAAAGTGGGCGCTTTAGATGGCAATTCGGCAGGAATAGTGGCTCATAAAAAGAATAAAAAAAATTATCATTCATTTATACATTTTTTTTCACAACCTAGGTAATGACTGTGACGCAGGTGAATGTAAAATGGGCAAATTTTCAATTAAATATGTTTGTTTTTATTTGAATATGCACCTGAATATAGCCATATCAGTCAAATGATGCAAAAATTGACTCTTTTATAACGTTTTTCATTAATTTTGTTGTTTCTGGGTCTTCTCTCTATGGATTTTAAATGCGTTATAAGTGTATTTTAAACTGTAAAATATATTCCAGTTGTTTAAAAAATGGAGAGACGACCCAGAAATACCAAAATCTAAACTTTTTCCATTTATTTTATGGTAGAAAATTGACAAAGTCCAATTATATAAGGCTCTGGCTTTAAATAATGATTTAAATGCTAGCTACGTATAGTGTCCCGCGGTAGCTACATTGGTTTGTCGCTGGATTCAAGCTATATCGAAGCAGCATTTTAGGTTCGAATACAGTGATTTTTATATATATATATTTTTTTTTTAAATCTTTTTGCTTATAATTTTTGAATTGGTACTGAAAGAAATACTCTTTGAATATAGTTACTAATTATGTTTCATAAATTATTTTACATTAATTGTTTTATTTTTCAATGCGTTCACATTTTGTTCATTTATAGTGCTAACGTTCCCAACTAGAGATAAACATACATGAACTTGCAACTACAAAGTTACACCTGATGAACAAATATTGAATATATTAAAAAAAAAAAAACTAGAAACTTCAATCGCACTGTTACATTCAATATTTTCAGTGCATTTAAAAACTGAGCACAAAAATTAGTTTGCGTTAAACTTCTATTACATTCTACTGAATATATGCAGCATAGATAATTTATCTTTCATGACACCTTTTAATTGAAAAACAAATTATCTACAAACCAATAAACATAAGGCAGAAATCCATTCTCCTGAAGTTTCTAGGTTCATTGTATAAGATATGTATTACTACATGTAGGCCTTTCAACTAATTTTTAAAGTTGCACATATGGTAAAAAACATTGTATAGATAGATTTATAGGTACATGAAATTATCAAAAAAGATAATTACTTATGCATACTTTTAATTACATTATTAAAAGGTTTAATCATTTATAATTGACTTTTCCGATGTTGTGTTTAAGGACAGGTAACTCAGGTGTGAAAAATGACCAACTGAGTGCCGATTTATGAGTTATCGTTTATAGGAATGACACATAGGCTTCTTCAGCATTGATATTGTTATATACACAAAAGGGTTCCTTACATTGTTTTGTACACAAAAAGTTTTGACCAAGAGAAAGAGAATGCCTTCACTCTACCTGAAATAACAGGGTCAAATGAATGGGGAACGGACTATATTCAGTAGTTTTGACGATTATTATGAAGAAGAAAATTTAATGTCATGTTTTTTGTGTTCGCGCTTTTTCGCTTCCTGTGTAAATATATATATTTTTACAAGTAAATGCAACAATTGATCATCTTATTTGTGTTATTAACACGAAGGAGAACGACCGAATATAAAAATTTAATTACGTTAGAACTGATAAGGAGGGTAGATTTCACTTTTTATTTTAATTAAGAATTTTAATTATATGCAGTAAACCGGTGTCCGCAACTATACAGTAAATAAGTTTAACATTGGTGCTAAATTTTAAAACCACTGGATTCTACTGAGAGCAAAGAAACACTTGGGAAATGCTAAAAACTGCCTTGCGTGTAAACAGTTAGAAACCCCGAGCCTGCTCTAAACAAGTTTCAGCAGTGAGTTATCGTTCATAACACCGACCCCTAGCGGCAGTTGAAAGGCCTACTACATGGTGCTTGGACATTTAAATCTGAATTGTTTCGTGTCAGTGATTCATGCCGACTGCCCATCTAGTGCGCCCACTTTCTTTTGGGAGAAGAGACCAATGACACATTATTTTGTAGACTTTTAATTATTTGCAAGGTTTTTTTGGCAACTAGATAGTCTTGATGTTCATTTAGCTTAGCTTAGACGTTATATCTGCCTTTTTTAAAACTGTAAAATGAAATATAAAAATGAACTGTTATCGCATATAATATTTATAATACGGCCAATTTGTCCAGCGTTATATATCATGTATATGTCATATCACCAAAAGCGGCGTGGTTTGTTTACTCCGTGTTCGTATGTCTTTTAAACAACTCCAACAAAAATTAGATTCAACAATTTGATATAAAAATAAGATAATAAGTAAGATAATAAAAGGTAAAAATTATTTCCTTTCATGATTAAATTTGTTCTTGCTGTAAAGGCTTAAAAGAATATCTGCAGATTAAGACGTTTTTAAACATGAGAACGTTTTGTAATTATGGAACCTTTCCCAATAAATGAAAATCCAAATGATTTAATTCGTCTTTTGAAAGATCTTAACATACAAGGAAATGTTTGAACATGCAATATAGGGAAGGTATTTTGCATGCCAACAGTGAGGTGATTGGAAAAGATTATTAACCTTTAAATTTTTCTTCTTCACTTAAGGAAGGGTTCCACGAGGAATACAACATATAATAGAAGTGTAAAGTAAGGAAACTTTAACAACATATCACTTTTTATATCCTCCTGATTGGTGATCTAAAGGGAAATATTTCTTTGAGTGTGTTTTACTGAGTGAAAGAAAATAATCAAACTTCTATTTTATTAACGCTTTTTGTTTAAAAGGGATTTAATCATATTATGCAATAAAAAATATTTCCTCCCTTTTGCTAAAGTAAATATAGTGCGGAAAGATTTGTGCATATTCTTGCATGTACAGGAAGAAAACACACCCATAGAAGCGTCTCTTTATTTACAACACCTTTTGCACAAACATGTACTCTACTTTATCAATGCATATATCTACAGAAATTCAAATGACAGAAACAACAGCTACGAATGGGTCAATTAAGAAAAGAAAATAAAAATTTGAAACAATTAATATGGTGACAAATTTGAAAATGCAAATTAGGGTTGATTTTTCAAATAGACCTAGTGTTAAAATCAAATGGGTTAGAAATCTTAACCTACTTCCCCTTGTATCATGTTCATTCTGTCTTTTCTCATGGTTCTGACGTACGTCGGTACATTAACTCTGCCATTTCTCTCCCCTTCCCGGTAGAGGGCGTCTAAAGCAATGTATGTTCCGGTTCTACCAATTCCAGCACTGAAAAAGAAATGTATCATTTAAATATATCATAAATGCTACTTCTTTAACATTTATTTTTTCTCCTTATTTTTTGAAATGACAAAGTTGAGCAGTATCATTATAAAAACAAGTTAAAACAAAATTAAAAATTAGACAAAATACGAGTCAGGGTAGAATATAGACTCGAAAATACCAGGGCTGGGAATGAGAGTTATTCCAACAAATACATCCACCGTGTGTCCCTTGTATTGAATACATGAAAATTGTATCCATAGCCCAATTAAAAACAATGTCTTAACAATTGATATTGTACCATACGAAATCCAGTGACAGGATATTTTTGCAAATTGTTATCATATTTAACTCAATTTTGTAAGAAATGTTTCTTGGATTTGAAATAAGAAATGAACGTTGATGAGCAAATAAAATCTTTAACAGTCGATGTTATCCACTATGTACAAGAACGATAAAGGGAATATATACAGATCCCCAACAGTTCATCAGCCAGAACTTTTTTATATTTACCAAATCATAATTATCTGCTTGATTTCATTCTGATTCTAAAATAAAACAAGACATTTCAGAGAATTTGTGTCCCCCGCTTAGGGAAAAAAGAAGACCATGCACAGTTCGGAGGGGGGGGGGGATCTACCAACCCATTGAATTTGTAGAATTATTAAATGTATACATGTATATTAAAGCAAATACAAAATGGCAATATGGATATGAAGATTTAATTGCTTATTCTTTATTATGTGTATTGAAAGATTCTTTTTTTATATAGAATATTTATCACACCACTGTAATGATGATTTTTTGAGTTTGTGCAAGCCAGACGTTATAACTTTTACATTATATATGCTGAATGCTATCATTTTGTATAAAAAAAAAATGTTTCGTGCGTGATTCGCACCCGGGACCTTTTACATGTCAATCGAGAGACATACTACTACACCACGGAGCCGCTTAATAATATAGGAAATTATATGCAAACATCAGGTCACATACATGTATATATGCACGTTCGTTATTGTCACAATTTTACACAATGCATATTTAGCCTTTATAAACAGTTCTAATAGATGTAATAAGAATAAAAAGTCCGCCAACAACCTGTATTATACGTAATAATTCTCCATGTGCCCCTGTGCTAAAAATAGTGCCAAGCGACATTTAATACAATAAATATATACTAATATTATAAAGCAAACGGGGCTGGGTACTTTGAGAGGGATGAGAGATGCCCTGGAGAGTTTTGGTATAAAATTTCATTGCAAAAGCTAAGGATCATCGTGAAATATCGCCCGAAAAGGATAGTGTTACACACAGACAGAATGTTTTAATTTACGACCTTGAACTTTGATTTTTTTGACCTCAAAATCAATAAGGGTATTCCTTAGGCCACAAGTAAATTTTATGCAAAATTTCATTGCAAAAGCTCAAAGGGTTCTCGAGATATCGCGCGGAAACGGAAAGTGTTAAGACAGGATTTATTGATTTCTAACCTTGACCTTTTGACCTCAAAATCAATAGGATTCTTCTTTAGGCCATATGGAGTTGCTATGCAATATTTCACTGCAAAAGCTCAAACGGTTCTTGAGATATCTTGCAGAAACGAAAGCGTTACTGACAGACAGAAAGAGGACGGATATACCCAAATTAATATCTCCCACTTTCAGTGAAAGCGGGGGACTCTTAAGCATTGCTATCCAATTCGATTCTATCTATTTTGTTTAAATAAATTTGCATATTGAGATGATCATAATTATATTCCAGTAAATATGTGACTAAAACAACATATCCAGAATTGAACCCAGCGTGGCGCAGTGGTTAGAGCGTTTGCTTTAGAGTCGCGAAGTAAGGAATCAATTTCTACGCATCCCACTGTGGGACGTGGAGACCGGTCCTTCAGATGAGACCGTAAAAACCGAGGTGCAGTACGTGCTGGCACGAAAAAGATCCCTCACTGCTCAAAGGCCCTAAGTGCCAAGCATAGGACAAAATTTGTAGCCCTCCATCGACAAGTGGTGGCGTCTTCATATGAGTGAAAAATTCTTGAGAGGAACGTTAAACAACATACAATCAATCAATCCAGTGCTTGAACAGATAGATCAATTAATTGTTAATACCAGTATTTTTAAATAAACATCATACTAGGGGTATAGAGGTGAGTATTACACGAAAATATAACACTGATTAAAGCGCATTAGAAGATCGGTAAATACTTTCTTTGGATTTCAGTTTTCAGTTTAAAAGAAATACTTTCCACTGCTTTCTTCTTCTTCTTCTTCTTCTTCTTTTTTAAATCGTTAGTTTCTAATTATTTCATTTGATCCGATTTCGCAAAGCTTAGTATTTACCTCGGTAAAATTTGAAAAAGACGGAATACAATTCGTTACATAATGAAATTTAAGAATGATTCTTAAATCGAACTTGAGAAAAAAAATTCTCTTCATACTGTAAATGATATTTTGCAATAATTTTAAAAACAAATAATAGAAGATTCAGCATGATGCCTTTATCTTTAAGATAAGTAAAATTAATGTTAATCAATTGTTTAAGAATATTGCACATAATGGTTTTGTTATGCACCAATTTCATATTTTTCCCCGGAAGTCTTTTAGAACAATATTTAACACAATGTCATAATTATATCAAAAATATATAATAACAACAATATATTGGGTATTAATTGCGCCCCGTTGTTATTACCAGACATTTTTTGTATTCATATGAAGCAGAATTTGTGCAAAATCTTAAAAAAGAAAACAGTTGCTGTGGCCTTCAACTCGACATTGAAAAATATCAACGACTTATTGTCAATTAATGGTAATTCTCGTTCTTATGTTGATACGATATTTCCTGATAAGCTTGAGATATAAGATACCACAGAGTCTTAGACATCTGTTTCATATATATTTGCATATTTTACAAAAAAAATTTCTATCGTCAACTTCTTTTTTATGCAGCCATATACCTTCATCACCTGAATACAGATTTTTTATATCTCAATTCATTACATACGCAGTAGCGTGCTTTACGTATAAACAGTTTCTAATTCAAGGTAAATTATTTATAAAACAAGAATATCAGCAGTCTTGTTTAAAGTCATCATTTCGTAAATTCTATGGTCGATACAATGACCTTGTCAGCAAATACAACTTATCATTGAGTTTATTGCTGACTGAAGTTTTTCATACTTATTGTTTATTCCATTATTTATACACTGAATTGACATTTTTTCGCAATGTCCCGATAATGACAAGGAGCACACGGCGTGTGTGATCGGTCGGCAGGGAATACTCACTCCTCCGTGGCACCTGATCGAACCTTTGATGTTTATTAGGTCTGTGTTGGCTCTCCTCCTACTTTGTAGTGATGTACTTACTTTTGATCTTCAATACTGTTCGTTATCTCTGTATGTTTCATTTACTAATTTAAATAAGCAAATTTGCATTAAGGCACTATCTACACCTGTAGGCATCCATATGCATATTATTTGACATTAAATTGAATGTGTATAACAATAAGACAAAAGTTAGATAATTAAAAACACATTACATGAATTAGATATTCGTTATTTTTTTATTTCAAAATAAGTGCATTATTTTTTCAAAATCTAATGCGACGTTTCTTTTGGTTTTTGAGTCTCCTGACAAAGATACTTAGAAAATAATCCTAAAATAATTCCTAGAGTTTTATCAAGTTCACTATATAGACAGATAATACTCTTGTATATGTTTGACCACTACAGACAAAACTGTAATTTCTCTTTATTTGACTTACTCAATTAGGTTTCAATTTTCACTTGAAATTTACATTCAATCTTAATATATTTTTTCATTGAAAATATCTGTGCAGTTCTTAGGGAGAACTGTGATGGACATGCATTATACTCCTGAGTCATCCAAATTTTTCTTCTGTTCTTATAAATAAGTTTTTTTTTAAAACCATCTTTATGAGATGAAAAGATAAATGATAAGTTGCTTTCAGTGCATCAATTTATTATATGGACCATATTTTTTGTCATTTATTATTAAATGATCGGGAATCTTTCCTTGGGATTATATCACAGAGATCACGGCAACTGGAGTTCCGGAAGGGTCATTCAGGTCTTCCCTCTAGACCAACTATAGACTTGCTTGTAATTTTATCAACCAATTAATTATATAGATTGCGTGTTTCGATGCATGTCTCGTGTGAATGTAAACATGACCTCACTATTTCTTCATATCTAATAGTTTAATACTATTATAAGGTTTTTGTAATCCGATGAATAATGTGCGGTAGAATATGTAAATATAACGATTTTTTATCAATTGGAGAGAGAAAGATACTAAAATTGAACTGGAATTTAAAAAACAAGATATCACAATATAACCTGCAGTGCACCAATGTATATTTTCCAGTTTGTGGTGACGTTTTAATCACGTGACGATGGAATACCACAAGATTGAGAGGATCAGGAACCCCATGATCTGGCCATCGTGTGTAATGAAACATCAACACCTCACGGTCTTTTCGTTCCTTCAATCAAGAAGAATGCATATGTTATATCGAATGTTATATCGAATTTTTTGTGTGTTGGTCATTTATGTAAATTAACATTGCTTTCTATTTTTCATTGCATACAAATGTTACATAAAATCTAATCCAGTTTGCTATTTTTATATACACTGATTAGCTTTTAAGAAATTGATTTCAAAAACAAAAACATTATACCCTTCTTCATGTAAATATTTATAAACAAAATTAATAAGTGTGAATTATCATTAAGAAAACTAAAGTATTATAAATGTCAATCAAGGAAAATATGTACCCGCCTACAATTTGAGTTTTTTTCTTTCTTTCACTTGGTGCTTTCAATTATAATTTATCCTATTTAATGAAAAAATCCTTGATGGATGTGTATTACAGATTTTCACATTTCAACAAATAGGATTCATGTATTTCTTTTCGTTGGAAGGGAAAGTCTGGGATTTGTTGTTCAAGACAACAGACAGGCATATACGAGGGGCGTTCAATAAATAATGTCATTAGCTCGATGTCATACAACATAGTAGTCATATGACATAAAGCTTGACTTTCTCTCATTATTGAATCTTTAATGAATGTATAACAGTTTATGTGACCACTTTTCATCACATAGTTTTATTGTGAGAAGCTGGGAAACAAGGGCTATTCGAGACACTGCATTATAAATGACTGGTAAAGGATCAGTAAACTAGAGTGAAAATAAAAGCTACATTAAAGCTGCTGTAAAACTTGTTAAAAATCCCAAAGAAATATTCATTGAAATATGTGACATTTACAGCAACCGATGCCTGTTTTATGGACAATTAGCAAGTGGATTTCAAAGATAAAAAATTATATAATGGGCATCAAAAATGGGTACCCTCCTTGCCAAGAAAAATTATAACAACTTATGTACTTTTTGCCAAATTTCAACAAATAATATTTGATGTTGTATGATTGACTTTAAGACACATAGCAAATTTGATAGACATCATATCGGGAGTAGTTTACACTGTTTTTAAGAAACGTTTGACAGTAATTAAGCTTGGTACTCTAAGGTCACCCTGTATTTTGAAAAATGAGTGAAAACGACAGCGTGTACAAAAGTCTTAACAATTATTTTAAAATATCAGCAATTGTAGTAATCCACGTTTGTTTTATATTCAAACAGATATTGGAACATGAATCTATTGTTTAAAATCATTAAAACAAAATTTACCATAAGATGTACTTGATAAAAACGGCGAAGGTCTGTCAAGAGCAAAGGTATGCAAGAGCACAAAAACAGATTTATATGCAATTTTCTTAAATATTAGTGGTATTATTGTTCAAATTCGTATTCAGGGAGACAGTTTAATATCTGAAGGTGTCTAGAAAGCAGTTTTTTTGCAAAAAAATCGGAAGGTTTATCAGAGAAAGGACCCAGAATCAGGAATCCACTACATTGAATTTCTTCAAGACAGCGTTTAAACCCGCATGCCCTAAAGAGTAAAGGGTTTTACGGGATAAACAGAAAGTTAATGTTTTTCACATTAACAATATTTGCCAGATCTTTGACCTTCTGACTTTTTTCTATTTCCAAACTTGAATAAAACACCTTTTAGAAGGAAAAAACAAGTCCAGGAAATCATTTGGTCTGCCATTTTCCAGTATACTAAGGGTCATACCCAAACATGAGTTCTAAAAACAATCAGAAATTGGATAAAAAATGTTACGGACATGTGTTTGAATTGAAATAGATTAATAAGTAAAATCATGAAGACTAAATCATTGAAAAGCGTCGTTTGCTTCTTTCTGAGCCCCAATGACATTATTTATTGAACGCCCCTCGTACATACAGAACAGAAAAATATGATACATGTCATTTTTACTAATACTTCTTTTGAGATTAATAAGGGTTTTTTTTTTTTAAGTATAGTAAAGAGTTGGATACATGTAGTATATATCTGACATATCATTATCAAAATCGTTTTTTTCCAGATATTTATGTATCAGAAATATGTGTAAAAACTTCAAGCTGTTTGCGTTCCATAATCACGATTGAGCGTTTGAAAATAAAATGTAATTTAACGATAAGATACATGTATATCATTCCTATACCATAAAACGTGTCCTTGAACTTTTATTTCATTTCTTGTGACATTGAGCAATATTCATGCTAACACAAGTCAATATCGATTGAAAATTTTAAAATCATATGAAACAGTGATGTCATTGTGCGTATGACGTAACAATACTGTTTTTTGTTTGTTTGTTTTTTTTTTTTTTTGTTTTTTTTGTTCAAGAGAGACTACTCAATGATAGAAAAAAAAAATGTTTATAATATATTTTTGAATTAAGAAAATCAAATAAATACATGAAGATGTTCACTTCAGTGCGGTCCCTTAGAAAAAGTACTATTATATTCGTGTTAGGCCCCTTTAAATTAACATTTAGATATTTCTGTTTTAGTTATCTCTTTAAGCGTTGCATACACATGTATTTAGTCTATTTAAAATATGAGATTGATTTTTCAAGACACACATATTTTATAACAGTATTTTCATACATACATCTAATTTGTTATTTATATTTCCATAATTCTTAAACGACATGATAATCAACATGCACTCAATTATACAATCATTCATTCAATTAAGCATTTAATTTTGACGTTTAATGCTTGTATTTATTGTGCTTTCAAGATTGAACTGCTTGTAGTACTACATAAAGATTTGGTATTGAAAAAAAATAAACTAGTCTAGCTGCTTGGAATCTTGAAAATTGGAAAATTCTAAGAGTTTTATAGATTTAGATACGCCTAGCTGCTCCGACGTGGTACTTAGACAAAATAATGATCAAAGTAAATAATTTAACTTTTTGCATCCCTAGAATCTTCCATACATGTGCCTAAAATTACGACAGTATTTAACAAACGTAAAATTTACCTTTTTGAGCTGAAATGTATCATGTATTAAAAAATATATAAGCATTAGTTTATTATTTAATAGTTGGCTTATTGGAATCGCTAATGGTTGAAGAAATAAAGGTATGCATCTATTGAGTCGATTAACGTTTAATCAAATAAGAAATTAATATGAACATGCGCATTAATTGTAAAATGGCATCTTCCCTTCAACATGGAATATATAAGACCTGTGCTACCGAGGATATCATTTTTGGACCGGTCTTTTGCGGTGCGAGGTTGATTATTCATATTATTGCTTTTCTTACTATTGTGCTATAGTTATTGCAATAAGTTGAATTTACGTAAGGGATTTGGAGAAAAAAAGTGGATATTTGTCTTTATGCATTCATCACCGTTATAATAGGAACAATGAATGTAATTGAGGTCAATCCTATTGTTAATCAATGGGAATTATAAACAAACTTCATGGAGGACTAACACTGTTGCAAGAGTGAAAATATTCCAGATAAGTACCTTGATTTTACTTTTGCCCGAGCATATTTTTTTTATTTTGTCTTGTTGCTTTTAAGAATAAATGTAATCAAAATTCAATCTTTTGTGGGGGGGGGGGGGGGGGGCGTGAGAGTGTCTATGTGTGAGGGAGGGTGTGTGTGTGTGTGTCGGTTACATTCAGATTCAGAACATATGTATTTCGAAATCAACTTTGAGATTACATTGTACTTTTAGATAATGTGCAACAGCAAAATTGGAACTTTAGATTTGACCAGGAATGGTACTGTATCGGAGGCCTGTCCATAAGGATGCATTAGATACATTTTCGTAAAAAATTAGTTTCTTGCTGAAGGAAAAGCAGAATTTTACTACTCATATGGCTCACAATATTGTAAAAAAAAAAATACATGTGTATTTGATCAAAGCATTTGTATGTTTTGTTTATATTCTGAAATTTTTTTTGCTTATATTTCAAGGACATTTTTTTAAATAAAAAAAAGTATATAGCACATCAATGAATAAAGGAACAACATGTGTTGCAAAACACTTATGCCCCAAATGTCAGCTTTGTGTGAAGATTAAAGTTTCCCAGCAACAGTGTCAAGGGATAAAAACATATACTAAAAGTATGTTCTCAATAAAATTGGACAGTTCAAGGACTGGATAATAAAATTTTTTGGCCAATATCAGATTTTCAATCTGCATAAAACTATAAGGTCACCGCCGCGCGCGCGCGCGCGCGCGCGCGCGCGCGCGCGCGCGCGCGCGCGCGCGCGCGCGCGCGCGCGCGCGCGCGCGCGCGCGCGCGCGCGCGCGCGCGCGCGCGCGCGCGCGCGCGCGCGCGCGCGCGCGCGCGCGCGCGCGCGCCCGCGCGCGCGCGCGCGCGCGCGCGCGCGCGCGCGCGCGCGCGCGCGCGCGCGCCCGCGCGCGCGCGCGCGCGCGCGCGCGGGTCAAATGGTCATTTTAAAGGTACGCAGAGGAATGTCTTATACTAGAAACACTGAAATATTCTGAAATATAAACGCCTGACACCAACTGTAAAAAAATAAGGCACAGGTTATTTTTTTTCAAAAATGGTTCAAACTCAAAGGTTAAGGTATCGAAAGAAATCTTTTTTTTTTCACATAAAGTATACTTGTCAGATATTAAGGTTCTAATCTTGTAGCTCGAAAATCAAGTTCGATGTTCAAGATTTTTAAAGAGTTGGTCAAACGGCAAGGTATAGATCAAAAGGTCAAGTATGTTTATATTCCTGGAAACGTCTTACAACAATAATATAAATAAGAAGCATGATAAACCTAGCATAAACTGTGCTAAAGTTTCTACAAAGTTATATTGTGCATAAATCCTTGCAAAATGGGATGAAACTCCAGGTTATATAAGATGGTACTAAAAAAAGTCCTTGTCAGAACGAATAATTGTAAAATATGAAAGGCATAGCTTTAATCATTCAGAAGTTATGGCCATGTTGGAGTTTGTAAGGACAAACATACAAAGTGACAAACAGACAGCTAGACAAAGGGTCCAACGGGCAAAAACTACAAACTTTCGAATCATCAGTTATTAGTAGGGATGTCAAATCGGTCAATTTTTGATACTCGGTTACTCGGACGTTTTTCCGATCGAGTACCCGGGTACTCGATAAAAGTGTAAATAAATATGAACAAGTTAATTGATAACTGTAAAACATTGTAAACTCTTGTAGAAATAAAACCGGTGGGAGGTTACCTGCAAATGCGTTGTAACAATTATGACCACTTTGTAACCGACGAAATTTAATCTAACATTTTTTAGAGTTCAATTTATTTATCAGATAAATATGAGAAATAAAATCAGAAATGGTTCAGTGTTTTTGTTTAAAAAATAATCTGTTCCGTAATTGTAATGTAACTCTTTGGTGCGTTTGATGTCCAAGTGATAAGTTGTCTGAGCTACATGTACGGTATAAACTTGATCAAGTTATCCTATAACAGAGCGCATTTATACGATCTTCGTACACTTTTTGATCCTAGATTTCATAGAATTACGATAAGGTATGTTGTAGTTTGGAGCAACGATGGACATAAGAGTTTTAAAGCATTTGCCTTCAACCATTTGCATTAATTGGCATGTAATCAAATGCATCCAAATCAACAATCGCACGTGCAATATCGTCTGTCTTTTTCCCGAGAATTTACGGCTTCTTGGAGAATTGACAAAATTATTTAATTTATTTAAATATAATGGACCTTAAAAGATGTTCAATGAAAACAAATAATTAAAGCAAACTAAATATAAGGGAAGAAGACAGTCGAAGGTGAGAAAAGCCCGAGTAGGTACATCAGGTGCATGGTCACGATAATTACTGTATAAACACTGTCACAGGCGATAACGGTCATTTAGAGGTGTAGAAAACCCTAATTACTGTATGTACAAGTGCAATGAACATTTTACGTTTTAAAATCGATGTTTTAATGCATTAATAAATAAGCTTAGAAATATTTAGAAATATACATCCGAGTAACCGAGTACCGATTTTAGTATTCGATACTCGGACTTTCGATCGAGTACCCGGTTAACCGGGTACTCGTTGACATCCCTAGTTATTAGGGTATTAAACATATTGCTTTATCTGTCATGGAAATGTCAAACATACAGTGTAATGAGATTCAAACAAGAAATCTGCGAGCCAATGCTCAATGGAAATGTACAATCTTATGTGAATGTATTGGTAAGGTGACATGCAAAGGAAATTGAACCCAGCTATACATGTGTGTTATTCCTAAACAAACTGTGTGCATAGCTCCTAGTAAAACTATCCGTGATGATCGTAAAAGCCGAGAAAACTGCGAGGGAAGTTTGGAATGGGCAGACATACAGATAAATAGGAAGTTAACAGTGAATTCGCTAACTGATTTCTGCCAAAGTACATGTATATACTTAAATGAAAAGTGTGTCAAAATTTCAAGCAATAGGTACTTCAAACGCTGCAGTAATAAAAAAATGACAGCTAGACACACACACACAGACACACCAGGATAAAGCAGTATAACCCTTTCCTTCGGAACGGAGGAATAACAAGAATAAAACAACAAAGAATAACAAAGAGCTTTAAATTTTCTAGTTTCATAGGGATGGATACTTGATAATTTATCTTGGTTATTATACATAACTCCTTCTTACCATGTTGTTGTACACTTTAAAGCGCCTTGATGTGTAATTGGATTACCTTTTCTTCAAGGTTCCTGATTATAAAATTACCATGCTGCATTTTGTCGTTAAGATTTGGCCAATATTGAGTACATTTAATCTACAACAAAAATAAGGTATTACTTATCCACAACTATCTCTCTCAAACTACCATGAAAAATGACAACAACAGTTATTCAAAAAGTACAGGGATGCTGAAAAGATATATTATGAAGTAAATTGTACCTAGACATACATTAAAAACATCCCTACTACAAATATCCATTATGTAAAAAAAGGATGGATTAGTTGTTACCAGATTTAACTTCAAGGATTGTGATGTGATAAAGCAAATTTAACTTTAAGGATTGTGATGTGATAAACTCATATAACTGAAATTTACATGTAGTTTTCTTTGATTACATTTTATATTGCGTGTATGATCTTTTGTTTTGTAAAATATTTCTCCATATATTTTTTGAAGAATTTCTCATTGACTGTTTTCGTTGTTTACATGCATTATCTAATTACCGGTAAGCTAATGACACTCTGTCTTGGAGTGTACACAGAAAGGTGTTTCTACTAGCGCCTTAAAAATCAAACCGCTAAAGGTTCTGTCATTTATAAATGATATGTTGAACTACCTTATTTAACACAAAATTTAAGTGACAATCATAAGGCATATTTCTCTATTCATATACAAAACCGGAAAATATTTACATTACTTCAACGAAAGCAGTAAATACGATGAACAGGGATTATATATTCATTTTTATTTATCTCCAAACCTTTGTTCCTTCTTTAAGATTGGTCAGGCAGACAATTGTGTTAACACATTCCTGACACATCATCCTCCAAAAGTCGACCACCGTTTTCGGTTTTGGACCTTAAACGTTATTAAATGTATTAAAAACAAACAATATCACAAAAATATCTCACAATTTAGAACAAGATGAATATATGTTTTAATTTGTAAATATGATAATTCCATTAAAAAAGTTACCTTGAGTTGCAATATACTTTCGATTATTCTGGGTATCCTGTGGACGTAAAAATTAATAAATATAAAGAATTAGCTAACAATTTAAAAGTTATTTCAAGTCAAATCAATTAAAGTGTACTAGATCCCTTTTTTTAGATTTAGTTTTACGGTTAAAAACATTGCGATAGGAGAATTAAAAGATTTATTGACTATATATTTTTCGAGGTGAAAACCATGTTTCATTGCTAGAATTAACCATTTTAAAGGAAGTTTCCTTTGTCATTTTGATACATGTAACAAATGTTTTTCTAAGAGTTACGACCTGTTATTGATATTGATCTAAAAGTTGCACTGATTATAACAATAAGTACTTCCCTCGATATAGTTGGCGTTGATGTAGTCATTTTCATTAGGAACTGTGGTATTCAATACAACTCGAGAGTGATCATCTATGAATCAATTTTAAGAAAATGATATCTTTTATTCTTTAAATGAAAATCAAACTAACAAAACCAAAAAGATGCAAAATGCATGTTTAAATTGTAATTTTTACAAGGAAAAGTAGTAGTATATCTATTTTTAGGTTTATTTTCAGGCTTCTTAGCTTCTTCACATGGAAACAGTTCTCCTCTTGGAATTTCCTATGAAAATTCAATAAAGTGTTTTACGCTTACAAAAGAGTGCCTTTCTGTCATGTTATAAATGCACAAAATTGTCATTCAGTCATTTGAATTATTGTATGACATGTATATACCATATCAACTTATTAAGTTTAAATTATTTGATATTACATATGTATCATACATGATACTCGTGTTTGAATCCGGCGTTTTCAGCAGCAGACATTTTGGCAATAATTGCCTGTAGATTCCTTGTAAGAATGGTTTTATTTGTAGGAGGACCTCTCTTAGCTTTCTCTTCAACGTCATGTAATTGTAGATTATTTTGTTCTTTTCTTTTCTTTGACGTAAGTGCTGTATAAGAAAGTTTAAGCGATAAATTTAGCTGCCTTAAAAGGGAAAAGATACCCTAACAAGGAAGAATTAAAGCTAAATGCAGTTCACTTTTAAAGGAAACAGTAGTTAACAAAAAAAACTTTAACCCTGACAACTACTTTCGAAACGTTACTAGTTATTTCAAACGTGTATTCCTTGTAAAAAGACATTTCATTGGCTTCCAACGGTTTTGACCTTGGCCTTGGATTCTAACTTGCATTTAAGCAATCAAGATATTTTAATCCCTCCTCATAAGCTGCCGTACGGGGGCATTAATGTTTTACAAATACATTTTGTTTATGCTGTAAATCATACTTCATTGCTTTGAATATTTGCATTAAAAAGAGAAATATTGGAGTAAAGAAAGGCCTCGCGCATGTTTTAAAAATATGCAGTGAGTCCATAATTTAATTTAATTCGTTAATCTATTTCTGTAATGTGTAATCATTTGCAAGAAAGATTGGTGTTGTTTATATTAGGAGTCTTAGTTTTTCAGGGTTTTTGAAATCATATTTTCAAGACGAATTTCAGAGACCAGAAAGATCAAAGCATATTTTTAAAGAAAAATTGTTTTTATGAATTGATCTAAAAGAAAAAAATAAAATAGGTAGTTCTTTGAATAAATACAAGAGTTAAACCTGTACCTGCAGTTTGTTGATTCTGAGATGTTACAGGTGACATTTGTATTGATACAGAAGCTCTGCTGGTTTTCTGGTGTATTTTTCGTCGTAATCTATGAAAAATAGTCACAAAAAACAATCTTAAATACCATGAATAATCTGTATATTTTTAGTATTATTACCCTTTTCTAGTGTTAATTTCAAACTATGTTTGGATTATTTATTTCATCAAGATTCCAGGAAAAATTACCTCATAAATAGAGCAAGCAATGCCAGTAAGATGATCACAACAGTAAATGCACCTAAAACAGCGCCAATGGTAAGTGGTTGAGCAGACGTACTTTTAGATTGAAGAGGGGAAGTTCCTTCTCCTTTGAAAATAATGTTAAGACAAAAGACATGAAACAATGCTAATGAATTATATGCAAGGGTTAATTATTTTACATTTTGATAAAAGTTTGCAAAACATATGCCAAGTTTTCAGTGGTGTTGTCTTAAGAGTTTCATGTGCAAGTAAACAATTAGTTTTTCGTGTTGATATGAAATTTGTTGAAAAACTAGAGAATAAATTCCTCTTGATGATTGTCTTTTTTTTTTGACTCACCTTGATTACACCAGTCTCCATAATATGGTTCTTTACATCCTTCAGTACAGCTACCATTGAATCTATCACAAGTCCCGTTCACACAATTCGAACTGCATGGATCAATGCAATTTTCTCCATATTTGTCGTGAGGACATTCTAAAGTTATAATGTTTCGTTTATTTTTTTCAATGAAATATAATTTAATAAGTCATCAACTGAATAGAGTACCTGTATTACTACATTCAAACATTATCATATGGGATATTTAAAGCTGTGTAAAAAATACCTATACAAATAAAATATATACCCCCTTAGAAGATATGAGAAACATAAAGCTTCCAATAATTTGTTTACAAACACTGAATATTGTGACTGCTTTTTGAATACAAGTTTTATTTTTCTAAAGCTCAATTGCCTTTACACCGAAAAAAACCGACATGCTTTTAATTCATGATCACCTGAACTGCACATTGGAGAACCCTTCCAACCAATTTTACACAAACAGGATCCGTCGGTAAAATTACATATATCTTTACAGTTTTTGGAGCAATTTTTAAAGCAGTTTGCACCGTAGAAACCTGTTGCACAAGCTATAACGAAACATTTATTGAAAATGTCAGTTGCTATAGAACAGAGGAGAAATAAGAACCGTAAGGAAACAGATAAATAACATGTTTGTAAATAATAGACATAAAAATTCTACACTACATTTGTTACACATATTCCCAAGGTAGCCATTTTGGCAGCCATTGGGACACACCCCATCTACATGGTTACAATATTCTTCATTGGTACAGTGTCCACTACAACGCTGTTTACACCCTTCACCAAACCAGTCACTGGGACATACTGTTAAAATAACCAAAATTGTTCACTTAAAGGTACTCCTCAAAATGGTTACTTGTATGCTTGAAAAGTATGCGGAATAAAATTTTAAAAGTATACACACCTTTATTACAAATATCCCCGGTGTATCCTGGAGTACATCCAGAGTCACAGTGACCAGTTTCCTTGTTACACGTGTTTCCATGTAAACAATGTCCACTGCAGTTTAAAACACAGTTTGGGCCATAACGTCCATAGCTGCATGCTGTATTTGATATCATCAAAGATAGAACTACCGGTACATATAACGATGAAAACGAAAATCAATTATTCTAGACGAAATAATATTAACTCACGTTCATTACACATTGGCGATGTCCATCCAGAAGCACAACCTTCATCACAGATTCCAGTCACGTGGTTACAAGTTTGATCATCCAAACAATCTCCAGAACACCGAAGTTTGCAGTTCTTACCATTATGATCCACTATCACACGCTATTAATGCATATACAAATGTACATATAAGGATTTGAAAGGACATCAAAAAATATAGTCAATTACTGCACTTGTGAAAGTGACCTAACCTGTTTGACATAGCTGTCCGGTCCATCCAGGCATACATCCCATACATGTTCCATTTATTATATCACATTTACTCTCTTCACAATGTTTAGAGCAATGCTTGGTACACAACTTTCCATACGTTCCCCTTTTACAACCTAAAATTATTATTAGTGTAAAATCTGTCATTCTTGAATTTTTTCAGCTGTAAGACGTGCCATTCTCGAAGCTACATAATTAGCCTCTTTCAAATACTTGCATTGAATCCTTGCTGCGCTCGTTGACATTCACCCTCATTTCTATTTTATGTATATTTCAGCAGTGAATATTTACATTTGCTGATGTCTTTTCTTAACTAACAATGATAATAAAATTGAAATTCAATTTTCAATGACATGCAGTTGGTCACATAATCAGACTTTCTTGCGTATGGAAAGCAAACTGCACGAGCAACTTGGAAAGTTCCGACTGTGACGTCACAAAACGTCGTAGATACGTTACGTTGCATTTCAAAATCAAAGCCCAAATATTGCCTATATTTCTTCGTAACATGAATAGAAACGTAAAATATAAATATAAGAAATAAAATATCATTTTTAGAGTTTCATTGGGATATGACATGAGGTCGGTACGTGATCAAATTTACTATATCGCCCTTCGGGCGTTATAGAATTTGATCACGTGACCGACTTCATGTCATACCCCAATGAAACTCTAAAAATGGTATCTTATTTCTTAAATGAAAGGCTGTGCAACTTCAGTTTGCCATGCTATGTAATTTGACCGAATCTCAAATCAATATTGAAAATGAAGATCAGATCACATTATATCAGTGCTACTATTCAGGATACGAATATAAATATGTTTTGAGCGTACAAAAATTCGAACTGACACCTTGGTTACCATCTGAGAGACGCTAGTTGTGTAGTTCCAATTATAATTCCACGCCATACCGAAAGTTCGAGGATAACACAGAATTGTACTAAGAGTGCGAACCTTTCGTAACAACAAAAAAATATATTTAAAAAAAAAGACTTAAGGGAAAAAAGGGAAATACGATGTTTCCAAAGAATTAAAATTAAAAAATAAAGACAACTAGATACGATCTCGTTGCGAGCAACGAGTGGGTCTTCCGTCCAATTCTTGATAAGATGAGATAAGATTTTGATTGAGAATTTTATTCTAAAATAATGATAAAGATTGTGAAGAAGAACGATTTTGCCTCCATAATCTGTAAACAGACATTGAACATATAGACTCAAAAATTCGACTTTTGGCCCCTCACGGCCCCTAATATTAGTGATCAGCCTTTTTTTCTTCATATCATCTTAAACCTCTCAGGATTTTGAACACTTTTTGTTCAACAACTATTCAGAGATTCTCTTTCGTTTTCGAGTTATTTGAAAAAGAAATATTTAGGGGCCAACCCTTCAATTCCTTAATGGGGACATTTAGCGAAAATTGAAAGGTTGCATATTATTCAGAACATTATTTTGAACATCTTTTGTTCAATACTACTTATCAAAATATTTCCCAATTTTGAGATATAAAGCGTCAAAGATTTGGCATTCTGGCCCCTTATGGCCCCTTATTATGCACGATACGACAGTCAAATCATAATATATAGTTGTAGATTGTTGAGATAAACATTCTTGCTTCAGTAATTAATAACAAAATATTGACTGCTAAAGAGTTATCGATTAAAGACTTTTAGCCCCTCTTGGCCCTTAATTTGAGTGCCAAGCCCATTTTTCTTGATCTCATCTTAAAGCTCTCAGGATTTTGAACCCTTTTTGTTCAACAACTATTCAGAGATTCTCTTTCATTTTGGAGTTATTCACAAAAGAAATATTTAGGGGCCAACCCTTCAACTCCTTAAAGGGGACGTATAGCAAAAAACTAAAGGTTGCATATTGTTCAGAACATTATTTTGAACATCTTTTGTTCAATAATGCTTATCAAAATATTTCCCTCTTTTAAGATATAAAGCGTCAAAGATATAGCATTCTGGCCCCTTATGGCCCCTTATTATGCACCATACGACACTCAAATTGTAATATATAGTTGTAGATTGTTGAGATAAACATTTTTGCTTCAGTAATTAATAACAAAATATTGACTGTTAAAGAGTTATCGAATAAATACTTTTGGCCCCTCTCGGCCCCTAATGTGATGAGAAAGCACATTTTTCTTGATATCATATTAAAGATCTTGTCATTTTGCACAAATATTGCTCAGTATGTTTTAACAAAATAATTATGTTTTAAAAGATATGATGCAAAATGTCTCAAAAATTCAGTCATGATACGTGTCCTAGATTTTGACCCCTACCGAGCTTCCATACTAGGCATTTCCGGAAAATTTGAAAACCATTGTGCATCTTGACAACATGTCCTTTATATTTGGTAAAAATTTCAGTGTTCTAGCGTTAGCCGTTCTTGAGTTCTGGTGATGACAAGGAGGTCCTCTAAATTTTGATTAAAGGGCAATAACTTCCGACCGGAAGTGATTTTCGAAAAAATGAGAAAAACGGATCAGGTTTAGTTCACGACACACCTTTCCTGAAAATTTCAAGTTAATCGATCGAGCCATCTCCGAGAAATCTTCTGCACAAAAATTGTAAGAAGAAAAAGAATAATAATAATAATAATAAAAGTGAAAAAGAAACAATAGAATAATAGAAGGGTCTTCCGTTGGAGACGGAAGACCCTAAATACATATCCATTAAGATACAGAACAAGGTGCCAAGAAAATGAAGCTTTGCGACATCATCTGAGAGATCTTGACTTTGTTTAAATTTTGAAAAGGGAATGAGTTTCGATATATTTATAGATTTTTTGTTGTTTATCGTCACTATAGATAATTTTTCACTCATTTGGAGGCGTCACCACTTGTCGGTGGATAGATTTTGACCTATACTCTGCACTTACGCCATTTGAGCACTGAGGAATATTTTTCTTCACAGCACTTATGCGAAACGGTGACCTCGGTATATATTCTCTCATCCAAAGAACCGGTCTCTAAGTCCCACAGTGAGATTGAAACCCGTGACGGAAAGATCAAATTCTTACTCTTTAACTCTAAAGCAGAACACTGTGCACAGAAGAAGACGAACATTTTATAGAATTCAAAGAAATCATCAAAGTAAAATCGCAAAATATGCTTTTAGTAATTCCCACCCACCGATTTTAAACACTAGAAAGTTTTCCTGCTATTCCATTTCAATCATATATATTTCCTATTGAAAATATCAAAGGTATCAAAGAAATTAAATTGTATCATTTCATTATCTAAAAATACAGTACAAGAGTATGCACGTGTCTTCTTTAAGTTAATTTTATTGCCATTATCTCAATTTAAATGTTCCTTTAAATTATTCAATATTCACATAAAAACTACAAATCTTTTTTTACTGGGAATGAACAAAATTCAATGTACATCGTCCTGTATATTAATTGAAAAAAAAAATAATAAAAACGCAGTACAGTTAAGGTGTGCGATGAAAATATCGACAATATTTTGTACATTATTTATATCGGATAATTGTACATGTAAGTATGGTTAATAACTACATATCGATGACAATTAGATTTTATATTTAGACTTGTCACGTGATACAGCGTTTACGTGATTTTAGCATTTTATTTGAAGTATTAATGTTACCTGCAAATTGCACTAGTGCAAGGGCAAAACCGAGTTAAAATTCAAAGTGCTGAAATCCTACATGTATCTAAAATCTGCAATTTCATTATTGAAATTATATCTGTATGACCGAATGGTGGATATTTTGCTGGTCAAACGGCATGAAATATTGATTTAATTAAATTATTTTTAAGAATTCATCAGGATCGCAGCACTTTTCGGATACCTTTATAGTTCTAGAGTTGAATTGTAAAAGTTTATTATGATCCATAGAGTGTATGCCCTTGCACTAAATTGATTTATTAAGACCCCCGCATTACCCTCCGATGTGTTTGCATACAAATATACAACAGTGTCAATTAAATATATAATACACAGAAAATATAAGAATAAAATCGTGAAGAATACATAAAATCCAAATTAATAGCTATGGAATATCTGTAAATAATATTTTATTATTATTTATTACACACTTAGTAATAAATACAGGTTTTTTGCATATGCAGTATGGCTATCGTCACAATAGCCGTATCGGCCCTGCTGGGCTGATATGATTTTGCAGGGCTGATAGCCTATATCAGCCCCGCAAATCCATATCAGCCCTGCACGGCTGATACGGCTATTGTGAAGTCAATATCACACCCTAATTAGTAAATTAAACCACATAAACAGTACTTCTGATCATTTACAATTTTTGGTGTGTTGATATTCTCTTAATTTTAATTTTTTATAAATAAAGTTAATCTTAATTTTCAAATACATATAATAGATTATTTTCAAATTACAGATCGAGTGCATAGAAATAGAAGTAGAAACAAACCCAAATCGTATGAGACAATAAGCCATGTACATGTATGTAAGAAGTCTATGCATGATTATTTATTTATTTTCTTCTCAACTTAATGTATGCTGTATTTTATTATAAGTATGTAATAAACATATTAATACATACCCTTTTCCACATCACATCCTGTATTAGCCCTCGACCAATATCAGCCCTCGGGCCCACGGCCCTCTGATATTGGTATCTCGGGCTGATACAAGATGTGATATGGAAAAGGGTATGTATTATTCTCTATAGAATAAATTTTTCGTTGAGAAAATATTATTTGATCTGCCTCTCACTGCATACAATGTACGTCACGTTTTACGAAATGACGTCATATTGACAAGTGTATTGCGATCAGTGACTTGTTTATAATTTGTTATGTGGGATTTTACTAACGACAAAACATCATTCTGTAGTGAGTCTTTATGTAGTTTGATGATTTCTTACAAGTTAAATTAGCAAATCCCCTCATTTTGTGGTATTTGAAAGAATTGTTGTATGGCGTATATTTTGTATGATGTCATAGTTAAGTTTTCCCGTACAAATTAGGATCCGCCCCCATTTTGTAGCCTTAACTGTGCTGCGAAGCTGCAGCAGGCTTATAAAATACAATGCAAGTACAGGATGGGGAGGACGACTCATAGAAATTTAGCAAAAAATCATCAGGCTTTATTATTAAAGTGTAGTCTAATGCTGAGAGTTTAGGGTAGGCCCTAATGATTTTTTTTTTGGTCTTGGTTTTTCATACATTTATCTTTATTTAAATATTTAGAAAATTTTTGCTAAAAAAATTATTTTTAATTTCATTAATGTGAATGTATGTGAAGAAGGGGGGGGGAGGTATCAATATTTTTTTATCGGGAGATCAATCATTTTTTGGCTTTTTTTCAGTCTGATCAAAATCATACTCGCTCCATAATTCTGAGCGTAATAATAAAGATCTGATATAATCTTTTTCTCTTTAGAACTTTCAAAAATGCAACTACTATAAATAAAATCTGAACATATTTCGTGAACAATAGGTTAATTTATACAGGCGATATCATATAATTTACGTGTTTGTCAAACATTTAAACTACGATTTAGCAAAACATAAGGAAAAACAAGTATAATTCTAAACTATATACATGTAACACATAAATTTGCAAGGTATTTTAGATAGATGCCTCCGTCATTTACACTTGTACACCATTCGATACATTGAAAATGATAATATGCAATTCAATGAATCAGATTAGAACTAATGTTTAAATGAGGAGGAACTCCTTCTAGTATGTGATATGCAATTGAATCACTATATTAATCAACCAATCACACATGATAGAGTTATTAAAAGTTTTAACCCTAACAATAAAATACTATAATAGTTTACTATAATCTACTATAGTTCCAAAGTTAAAACTTTTGAACTTTGATTTAATATGGAGAAAACTTTGGAACTTTGATTCACTATAGTGACAAATTTGGAACTTTAATTTATTATGGTGAAAACTTTGGAACTTTAATTTACTATGGTGAAAACTTTGGAACTTAAATTTACTATGGTGAAAACTTTGGAACTTTAATTTACTATGTTGAAAACTTTGGAACTTTGCTTTACTACTGTAAACACTTTGATTTACCATAGTAAACTATAGTTACCTATATTTTACTCTAGTATTTTTTGTGAGGAAAATTTTTTAACAATAATTAATCAATTTCTCCCCGCTATTTGAATCAAATAATTAGTCGAAATTAAAAAAAAATAGGATTTATATGATTATAATATTAAGAAACTGGTGGTGATGACAAAATTATAAATGTCGAAAGTATTTTAAGAGTACATCTGATTGTTTACTGAGCTTGGATGTTGAGCTATTTAATAGAATATTTGATTCTGGAAAATTCTCTCATAGTGGACTTATAGCAATATAATCCAAATAAATAAAAGTAAAGGTGATTGTTCTGATCCTAAAAATTACAGACTAGTTACACTAATAAGTTGGGTAAATTGTTCACTTCAATTATGAATGAGAGAATAAATAACTATGCTGGCAAAGCCAAACTTTTCTTAGAGAACCAAGCTGGTTTTCGAAAAGATCTCTCTATTCTGGATCAAATTTTTTCATCATGTACGCTTATTGAATTGTTTAAATCATATAAAAGGAAATTAAATTGTGTTCTTATTGACTTTGACTCAGTCTGGCGTTAATAAGGTCTCTGGAATAAAATTTTATTAATATAAATAGAAAATGTTTTTAAGTAATAACCATGTGTACTTGTATGAGGGTATTAAATCAAGAGTAGTAGTTAACGGAACATCATCAGAAATATTTACGTGTAAAGTTAGAGTAAGACAAGGTGAACAATTATCACAATTTTTATTTGCACTGCATTTAAATGATTTTGAAAGTTCTTTGCTTGACAATAATGTAAAAGGTCTGAAAAATCTATCTGAGAAAATTGAAGATGAACTTAATATATTTCTGCGGCTTTATGTTTTACTCTATGCTAATGGTACTATTCTATCATCAGAATCCCCTGAAGATCTTCCGTACCAGCTTGAGATGTTCTCTGAATACTGTAAAAAATGGCACTTGAAGGTTAATAGTACTAAAACAAAAATTGTTACATTTGTTAAAAGTAAAAGATTTACTAATAATTCATTTATTTTTTAAGGTGTTCCATTGGAAATTGTTAAAATTTTAAATATTTAGGAGTAACATTTAGTAAAAGTCGATTTTTCAATTTGAATATTAAAGATATGTATGAAAAAGCTACAAAAGTAATGTATGGTGTTCTTGGAAAATGTCGAAAACATAATCTTTCCATTGATTGTAAACTAGATATGTTTGACAAAATAGAAAAACCAATTTTGTTATATGGTTGTGAAGTATGGAGATTTTGTAATATTGCTTTTGTAGAGGAGATTTCATCTTAAATTTCATAAACATATATCAAATTTTAGGTATCCAAGCCAAATTGTGTATTTTACGCCATATGGTGTACGGAGAACTTGGTAGATATCTTCAATGCATTAATGTCAAAACCCGTATGATTCCTTTCTGGGCGAAACTTGTTGTATCACAAGGTACAAAATATTAATGTCATCAAAATTATTATATATACTGTAAATCACTTTTTATTCGCGAGAACTTTATTTTCGCGTAATTACGCGAGACGCTATGTTCGTGAAAATGTATAATACATTTCCTTAAGATTAAATAGAGCAATGACCACAATTCGTGAAAATTTTGTCTCGCTAATAAAGAGTCAATGACTATCTCTCGAAAATAAGGTGTCGCGAAAATTAAGTGATCTACAGTATGTGTTAAACACCATGGTGTAATGCTGTTAAAAAATTTGAATGAGTTTGGATTGGCTTATATATGGTAACAAAAATTCTGTTTATATTACATGGTTGAAGAATTAGGGGCAAAATATGCCTGTAGATCAATCTAAACAATTGTGGTATAGTGACTTGACACTTGTATAATTCATCAACAAGTCTAAATTATAAATTGTTTAAAAATCATTTATAAATATAAATGACAAATAAATTTTGAGAAATACTTGTTGATTTTACCTTCTAATCTTTCTATGAGATAATTCATTTTTTAGAATTGGAAATGCTAGTCTTCCAGTTGAAACAGGAATATGGTATAATATTACAAGAGAAAAGAGAATTTGTCATTTGTGCTCATATAAGGAAATAAAATGAATTTTATTATTTATTTAAAGACACTGACCCATACATTTAGATTTCTAGATTTAAATTTTTGCAAAATAAAAGTGTTATTGTACAAATCCAAATGTTTTTTTTTAAGTTCGACAAATTATTTAATTTAAATAGTGGGGAAAAATTGATTAAATTATGTAAATTTATTTAATTGAGAAAGCTGGCTTTCTTGGGTTGTGACAATATCGTTTTTCAATCTTTTTCTTTGTCTCAAGCATGCTTTATTGTAAATATTTTATGTAATATCCTCTCTATACTGTTTTGTAGAGGTTATGAGAATAAACTCTTGCCTTGTCTTTTACTGTATTTTAATATACAAGGGGCAGGTCTTACTGGTGGCGAGCTCAAAGCGGGATCCGCTTTACGCATGTTTGCGTAAAGCTACATGTATCCCGGAAAGCGACCGCCGGGTTCGCTTTAGCGGACCAAGAGCTGACCCCGAGCGAACGCAGAGCGAACCCAAGGCGCACCCAAGGCACATCCAGAGAGGTCCGCTTCTGGTTCGCTCTGGTGCTAGATTGTGTTCGGTCGGAAATGCAATCAAATTTTTCAGAATATTCGTAGTGTTTAAATTATTTGAAAGCATTTGTTTTAATGTAACATAGTATTTTGGTGGGATAGTTTCTGCATTTTTAAACGCAGCTTCAACAATAAAAACCTCATTTTGGGGGAAAAATCCGCAATACAATGTAAATATTACTAAATTTACGATTGAATGTCAATTCTTCATCTTAAATAAGTTATCATTAACTGCATAATTATTGCAAGGCGAAACTTGTCTTTATATCGCACAGGACATCGTTGAGTTAGACGTAAGCATAAACATGCTAAATACGTTTACATTTTCCGATTGCAGGAAATCAATTGTGACGTCAAACGAAACATAAACACGCACACTTATCTGAAAGAAAGAATATCTGCTACCAAACACGAAAAAAATATTAATTATAAAAAAAATCTCCTTCAGAAATTTATCACAATTCATTGACTGTGACCTGTTTATTATGAAACAAAACTATTCATAGCAGGTTTAGCTAATGTGTACTTGAACTCGCTGCACTGAGAATTCAAACACTACGTCTATCACGACACTAACGTACGTCTGACTGGAGGGTAACGGATCTGTGGATTTGACAATTTCACAATATCTAAATGTTGGCAAGAGCTTTAAACATTTTAAATATATTCTTTTAAATAAATGTTTAACAAAACAATTTTAGAATAAAATTACAAACAATCAGCATAGACTATGACGTAATCTGTCTTTTGAGCCATGTGACATGTGCCCTTAAAGTCAATATTTTCTCAAATCATCGGTTTAATATAATAATTTTTTTTTATTTGGCAATTATTGAAACTTTATCGAGATTACTATCTTTGATTTTCAGGATGTGTTTGATTGATTGTTTTCAGTTACTAGCAAGTTGGTTTGCCTTTTAACATTTTTACTCTTTATTTTCTTGATTACAGTTAAATATTTTTCATTATTGCACAAACGTTTCTACTTTTCTCGAAAATTAAGGAAAGTGTTTACTTTGTTAAAGTGGAAAGATTTTTAAAACGCGTCCATAAATCCGTCGTTTCAATATTTTCCCGATAAAATCAATTTCCTTATTATAATTTTCATGTGAAATGCTATAGAAATGTAGTAATGTTAAGGCTTCCTGAAGCTCGGAATGCGTTTTAAACGTAACACTACGCTGCAAGGTGGAATTTTGAGTTTTATTTGTAAGATATGTACTAAATACGGCCAATTAATATTGAAAGTTCTTGTTTTCTAGGATACATGTAATCGTAATTGTTACGATATCACATGACCTCGTTGATCTCGCTACGGTCATTTTTCTTTTTTTAAAGTGTTCACATAAATTGCTTCGGCGCATCTGATAATCATAATTATTATTAATTTTTGTCACGTAAATAAACTGGTTAACCCAGAAGGTGTCTTCTAGCTATTCGCACTTTTTAAAGATCTCAATTGCACCTATTCCCACTTGCAAATATCAATAGATGTTTGGATAGTTAATTTGTTTTTACAGTAATTAGCTAGAATAAATAAGTCCCTTCGTAGATTTACCTGCATTTTGTACATTTTAAGACAGTAAATAATAAATAAATTTATGATAAATATGAATTATTTCATTCAAATTTATGGATTACAAGAAAATGTACTTTAGTATCTTGTTTCCAGAACATAAAAAATAATACTAGCTTTATCAAAAAAGCATTGACATAGCCTGATTTTACATGAATAGATTAATGGAGACAAACAATTTAATTCACTTATTTTTTCTTTTAACTTTACGTAAAAAGTCTGATTTATAATTCCAAAATGTAAATATACCAGTCTACTATTCCAATAGGTATTAATTAATAATTGTTAATCAATGTTTACATAGTTATTTTATGTTTTCATGGTTAATTATTTGTTTACACAAAAATCCACCTAGCCCACATAAAACCTAATCTTTTCTTACATGATTTTCAAAAAGTCGGAATAGATAGAATAAATCAAGTGAACCCGCAATGGCTTGGGAAAAGTAAAGTTATAACTCTAGTAAAAAGTACATGTATTTCACAATTACTTCAATTTATCGACAAATCTGAGGGTATCTTTCACTCAATATCTTCATCTGTTTTAAAGAAAGCCATCAAATATTTTCCCCAAGCAATATCCTTTTAGAAGTGAAAACTGCTCTTACAGATTTCCACAAAAGATCTCAAATAAATCCTCAGTAATCACTACACCAGGCTCTTTTATATACATATTATGAATTCTAATTTTATCTAGGGATATATAAAAGGGTAAATGTCAAACGTACATTTTCGTATATATTTTTGACACGCTGACTTTTAAGCAAGAGTAATAAAGCAAAGTTATTAAAAATATTCGGATACGTCAGAGTTTTTTAAAAGATTAAAATACGTTTATTTTACACTATACCTTTCAAAAACTTTATAATTTATGTATTGTAGATTGATGAGGTGTAAAGTTTATGACACTCCCCCAATCATTACAGTTCAAGTTTGCCGTTACTTGACATCAATTTCAATTATGACATCATATATTTGCAATTAAGGATGAATTTTTATGATCATTTCACCACAAGTGGTTCTTCGTACTTAAAAATGTCGTAAAATTCAAAATGACAACAATTTACAAACAAGTTTTTAAAGTTTTACGATTTACATGTTTAACTATATTTATTTTTAAATAAAAAATCTTTTTATGTTGTATTGATGACCAAGGCGTGTGCAAAATTACAATATTTACGACATAGGCCTAAGAAAGTCGACAAGTGAAATCAACATGATCGAGAGGGGAAGAAGACGGGATTTCCCTTTCAAAGCGACAGGAATGCCCAATGGCACTCCGTTAAAAGAGCCAACCGACAGAAATTTTAAAACATTTAAAAAATCGCCGATATCACAATCAGGCCATTTACATTCTCGAAAGCGGCGCCCAAACATGCCAGCCAAGAGCGCCGAAGTGTGTTGACCACGTTCCAGTTGCAGTTGAAAAGCGAAAATGTAGGTTTCCAATGCTTTCAAACTTATTGAAATAGCAATGTTTATGCATTATAGATACAAAAGTTTCAAAATACCTAGTATACTGTCACATCCCAAACTGAAACATAGCATAAACTGTTACATACATGTACGGAACATTAAGCATAAGGGGTCTTCAGATTCGTGCAGACGACAGCATTCGTATTATCCTTTTTATAGCAACTTCAGCTCGTAGAATATGATAAATTTCCTTTGATATTGTAAATGCAGAATATCTATCCCAAATTTATAGACATACCGAACGAAAATAATAAGATAACATCTATAATTTTTAGCTGTTTACTTTCGATAAGAAGCTAGGCCGCTTCATTCTATGGCGGCCTATGCGGGTTAAAAAATGGAATATTTCTGAAACATTATAGAACATGTAGAAATTATTTGATTCTAAACTACAGGCTTGAGTTCATAAAAACAAAGTCAGATAGACAAAATAATGATTTTACATTTTTTGAACAATGAAATTACCAGTAATTATAATCTATTTTTTTTTTCTAAAATATTTTTTTTTTTCAGGTAAGTCTTGTCACAAGAATTACAAATGAAGAACTTTAGAAGAGAGCAGGTTTTTAGAACCACTAAAATCGGATGGAGAAAACCATGCAAATCAGATTGAGAAAGTGGGACTGGATTTGACTTATCCCAGGGAAGCCACCATCCAACACCACAAACCAGAACCCGCAGGGCAAGAGAAAGAGAGGACATCTAACAAAATATTATGAAGTTTTATGTGTTAAATAACTACTTTTGGTTCATAAAAAGCTTTTCTTAACAAAACTGCAATTATTACCTAAAATTATCACACAAATTTTGAATATTTGATGAATAAAACACATACTTTGAAGCCTAAATGCCTTGAACTATTTTCATTAAATGCTGAAAAAGAAATAGAGGGTGAGGATATGAAAAATATCAAAACTTTTTTATATGTACACTAACCCCTACTTTTCACACTATGAAAAGGAACCATAATACCTAAAGATTCTGTACAACAATTTTCTCAAAAAGTTTAATTGTAGAAATATGTTTTTGTCTGTTTTTTTTAAGCAATTTTATGGGGGAAAATTTGCCTAAATTTGACACCGGTGAACAACATTTTTGGGTACAAGTTATCTAACTGGTGTTTATTTGCTCATATTTTGCTTAAAAAATTAGCTTTGCAATACTTTCAAGTAAATTTAAGCTAAATTAGGTTTAAATTGAGTGTATTTATAACTTTATGAAATATTTTTATGGTCTAATAGCTATTTTAATGAAATTTCCCATTCTCTATTTTGGCCTATGTTGGAGAAGTTGAATCTCTCTTAGATGAACACTAACATACACTTTTCTTGTCTTTAAATTATTACTTGGATATTACACTTTCAGAAAAATATAAGCATGTGGAAAGTTTAATGCACGTTTTTTTTTCGGGTATCAGAAGAATACATCCTTAAGAGAAGTGAAAGCGCAGAGTACACTTATATGTTGTCTAGGAAGCATTTACCTACCAGCGAACATAGAAGACATGATATTATACGGTAAATTTGAGAAATATTAACTTCAAATATGTGTTTTAGGACCTCTAAAGCACGAAACTAACCTTTTACTACCACTTCACATAATTCCGTTATAATCAACTTCTCATATCCTGTGGGATAAACAGTCCCATCCAATCGTTCGTTGTAAAATATAACATAAGAGCCATGTCCATAACAGGTTGTTGCGAAGTCAAGGGGAGGTAACTGTGGCCCGTCTTTATAACACAAGTGACCCTCTTGTTTGTTGGCAGTATTCGAAAGATATAGAGAAAACCCCGCAAAACGCCCTTTTTGCCTTTTTTCTACAATGAAAAAAAAATGTGTCTGTAGCTGAACCCATTCACTTACTGTTAAAACTAGAGGGTGGTTTCTGCAGAGTATGATAAATTACATTTGCAAGTAAAATTTTTATATTACTCATAGAAAGTTATCAAGGCTGAGTATTCATAAAATAGTTTTTCCATTGTGTCATCAACTAATTTCGAGAATTTTCACTCATGTAGAGACGTTACCGTTACCGATGAAGGGCTTCAAATTTTTACCTTTACTCGGTATCAAAATAAGATTAAATAAATACACACGCGATACAGGTTGAAAATAACTAATTTAAGGTAAGCCTTTTTTTAGAGAATTTTTATTTTTGGTCAATTTAGCATGGAAATTTTCTTTCAAAAACACCGCAAGTGTTTTGGTTGCATTTTGATCGATGTAGGGTATGCCATTTTACCTTTATTTTGTGCATTTGTGTGAAAATTGAGAGCGAGAAGTCATGTAAAAAGGATTTTCATCTTCTTTTTTTTATTTCGGGGGTATAAGTTAGTCAAATATGTACATTGGTTTACGTGCTTATAATAACATTTCCAATACAAATCGAGGTACGTAATACTCAAATATGAATTACATAGTGAAGTTTTCACTATTTCATTAATGAAATGACTGAAATAAATGGAGTGTTCAATTGCGGCTTGGGCACTCTTGTCTTAATTCTTGTGAATATAATTCCTCATCGGACATTAATGTTTCATAAAAATTGTAGCAACTTCCTTTTTCATTATACTATAGGATAGACAGGATAGATTTCCCCTTCTGTTGTCTATTTCATTTTTTTTAAAGCGCTTTTCTTATTACCTCATCTGATTGGTTCTAAACAATATGTCACGTGACAGGGAAAAAAAACTTAATAATCCCCTGTCTTCTTTCTTTTCTTTCAGTTATTTTATCTGAGATACTTATTTCTCATGGCAATAACTTTTTCTAATACTCATCTTTGATTAAATTATGTGTTAAAAAATGAACACGAATTTTAGTTATTTTCAATACTGTATAATCATATTGTGTTATCTAGACAATAACAGGTTGCTTTTAGTTTACCTCGATTGTTTCTGTAGATAAACAATTAAAGCATGAATATTTTGAAGATAATTCTATTCACGCAAGAGGGCAATGTTGGATTTTTTTTAAATAATCATATAACCGTGACATTCAATGACATTTAGCACAAAACTCCGCAATCACATATAACTCAGTTATAGCGAAAGGAGATGTCACTTGAACACATGCAGTCTTGGTTGTTTTTCACGTGTCGGAGATGGTCCAAGATTTAGGTTGCGATCGGACAAGGAATAATTGATAGATAATTTTTTTTACCCAGAAAGCAGTTACAACTGTTACAGCTTTTACCCCCCCCCCCCCCCCCACCCATGAAGTCGCTAAGGAATGGTAAAATACTGATGACTTGGTGAAATTAAACGATCAATAGTTAACTTCTTTCATAAGCTGTATTCCTGAAATTATCACTGTCTCTGCTAAAATGTTGGAGACATATTCTGCAAATATGTATGAATGATTAAAGAAAAGATTTTTTTTTTAAAAAAGAGAGATTTTTAACCGAAATTTTAAACATTTTTACCATAACATAATTTAAACATTCTTTCATGAATTTGATTTAATGCACAAGATGAATGTGAAAGCGATTCAGGACGCCTAATTGGATACGATATATAGACAGTCCTTTGTTTACACATGGCATATTATCTTGTGTGTGAAATGTGTTTCCGTATAATTTGATTTATTTACAGATTGTTCATGTTTGTCGTGTTGATGTGGAATCATTATAAATTCCCGAATTCTGATATTTAACAATACTGTTGTGTTGGGTATGAACATGAAGAAAATGCAAATATTTTTAACATTATGAAAAATATAAAGCAAAACGAACGCATTTTTTTGGTGCAAATCATGAAATATAGTAAGCTCCACGGGTATTTGTTGTCCTGAGCGCATTAATCCTGTCGCCCAAATTCTTACTTGGCTAGTGATACCTTTAGAAAACATTTGTATCTAGATGAAAGTCAACT
The DNA here is from genome assembly GCF_032062105.1 of Saccostrea cuccullata. Lineage (NCBI taxonomy): Eukaryota > Metazoa > Mollusca > Bivalvia > Ostreida > Ostreidae > Saccostrea > Saccostrea cuccullata. Next base: position 72,747 of record NW_026922689.1, read on the forward strand.
TGGCAACATGCACCATCCCATTGTTTTAGTTTCATTAGGTGATTACACCGCCTATACCCGATTTCGCGAATTCAAAAATACCTTAATATCGGGTAATATACGCGATTTCACGGATAATACCCAGTTTGAGTATTCTCTCCAACCAGTTAAATTCATTCTGTAACGAAATACTTAGTGTAAAGCACAAGAGATATGTCCTAGTGATTCTTAAATTTGAATCTAATGCAAAATCTTATCTATACCTTTATTAGAAAGGGCACTGGATTTAATACCATGTTCCTCTAAAATAAAATGAAAAAAACTTACCATATTGTTTCTCGTAAGTCCTAAACAAAACCCTGATGCTGTACACACTGTACACATCTCCCAGATTCACATACCACCACACTGTTTTATATGTTGAGTGAAGACCGATGTATTCAGTCCTCATACAAGTACTGATGTCTCTGTCTACTGCATTACTTGCCAAGCAGGCCGATACAGGTTTACAGGCAAAAGACGAACTTTGTTCTGATCTCTTACCATACGACAAGTCATCTTCAAAAATAAAACATATTTATGATTATTAAATTTTGCTTGTTGCTGTTAATATATTGCACAAAAAATTCATGTCGTCTAACCTGTGTTGCTATACATCCGAGAAAAATCTTTTGTTATTACATTTGAAATAATTAATCTTTTGTTGTTACATTTAACATAATCAATCTATTGTTGTTACGTTTAACATAATCAATCTTTTGTTGTTACATTTAACATAATCAATTTCTGTTTTTACATTTAATATAATCAATCTATTGCTTTTACATTTAACATAATCATTTTTTTTTGTTACATTTAACATAATCAATTTTTTGTTGTTACATTTAATATAATCAATCTCTTGTTGTTACATTCAATATAATCAATCTTTTCTTGTTACATTTAATTAACATGATCAATGTTTTGTTGTTACATTTAATATAATCAATTAATCTTTTGTTATTACATTTAACATAATCAATCTATTGTTGTTACATATAACATTATCAATCTTTTGTTGCTATGTTTAACATAATCAAGATAGTGCTGTTTCATTTAACATAATCAGGATAGTGTTGTTAAATCTAGGATTTGTACAATTTGAAAACAGTTTTGAAGGTGATTTTTTCTTAATATTTAATTTTATAGCAATTAATGATAAAGAATCAAGTCAATGCATATCATAAATTTCCTATTGACTTGAATAACAAACAAGGAAAATCATTACCTAAATTAATTTCTTCTATATAGGTAATGCATGCTCTTGTTTTTTTTTTTCAGAAGTAATAACGGTAATCGTTGAAAACTCATTTAGTATATTTTAGTTTATTCATGCACCTCCCTAGTGCTAGTACCTAAGTTATATATGTTAATTGTGAATTTATATAAAACAATCATCATTCATCTCTAAAAACGTCTTCAAATAAGAATATGATTTTCTTGAATTAAACTGAAGATTTAGGTTGTAAGGAAGGGAATAAATAAAAAGTAAAATGTCCAGTCAGATTCTGTACAATGTTATATCTAATTTTAAATCTTGAAGCACAGTTGTGTTGACATCTAATCTAAGTTGGCCTGCGAAATTTAGATATATTGACGACGTTTTGTCAATGATTAATGTTAATTTTTATTCTTATGTGGATTAGATATATACTGCTGAGCTTGAGATAATATATATCACATTGTCTGACACATCTGTTTCATATTTGGATACTTTACTTGTAAAAGATGTTGATCTTAATCTTACAACCAAGCTCTATTATAAACGTGATGACTTTAACTTTTCTATTGTCAACTTCCCTTACTAATGCAGCATTATACCTCCATCACCTGCATACGGAGTTTACACATCAATCGATTCGATACGCAAGATTTCTAATACGAGGTAAAGTATTTACAAAAAAGTTGATGAAACACAAATATTAGCAGTCTCAATTAAAGTCATTATTTTGTAAGTTCTTTGGTCGATACAATTACCTTGTAAGCAAATACAATTTATCATTGACTTTTCCTACTAATTGTTAGTCCATTATTTAAACTGAATTGAACACGTATTTTCCTGTTATTTCCGGAACATGACAAGAAGCACACGGCGGGTTTTACCGGGCGGCATGGGATGCTCACTCTTCCATGACACCTGATCCAACATCTGATGTTTTAAAGGTCCGTTTTTCTCTGCTCCTATTTGTATTGTGTGAGGACTTTTGATCTTGAGTACTGTTCGTTACCTCCATATATATTTGTCGATGCTTCTTATTAAATCCCTTGAATCTGAAATTTTACTGTCAATGACGGATTGACGTGGTCTTTGAACATATCTAGATTAACCTTTTCTCCCAATAAAAAGGTATAATTCTTCTGGATTGTCACAAAACATTAGGGGAGAAATAGAGTAAGCATTAAAATATGTGATCTAGGAACTCGGTTAACAAAATGATGTACTTTTATGAACTGTGATATTTCTTCACCTACATGTACCTTGTTTATAAAAATTTAAAAAGAAGAAAAGTTGGGGAGGGAAGCATTTCAGAATAAAGTAATTAAAATAAAATATCAAGTTGACCTACAATAATAAATGATCTCTTTTGATAAGCGGATACCTGTCCATTTTGGAAAATGTTAGTTTATCTTTATTACATCTACTTAAAACGTCGTAGATTAAAAATGCAATGACTGATATTTTATTTAGATTCATGTAGGTAGATTATTTGAATTTATCTATAAATTTTATTCTATTTTTTGTTTTGAAAACTTACCATATTCGTAAGAAAAAGAAAAACTTGATAGAATTAATATCCACAAAACCATCCTTAAATTGTTTGTGACTTCGTTTCATTGATCAAAATAAACAAAGTCTTACAGGAAATTAAAGGTTATGTGAACCAAACAAAATAGAACCTGCTGCGCAACTTAAACTCTTGATCAAACTTACGTACGACTTAACTATAAACCTATTTTAAATTATCGTTACGAGTAGCACCAATTTCTTAGTGAATATTAAAGCATATTAAAATTGATAATTTGAGAATGGCGTATAATCTTCCGATCCCTAGAATTTACATATCTTCGACGTTTTAGACACCAACATTGTAGAAAGGGAACTTCGTTACACTTATAAAGAAAAAACAAGAAATCTCTGACGAGACTGTAGTTTTACTGGATTGTACTTATAACAAAGGATGATTAAAAGGAAGACTTGAAACTTTGAAACAGCAAATGAAAATATATTTTTGCAAAGTGACTCAAAATTGTCATAGGTATTTGGCAAAACTAAAATAATATTCCTGAAAAGAAAATCATCTTAATGATGCATGATATATTTATAGCTTGTATGTTGTTCAGTTAACCAAATGGAAAAATTGTACCAAAGTGCTCTCTGGAATGAGATTAATAACCCTGCCAACTTATAAGGGCTTAGACAAAGATTTTAATTTAAAATTTTGTCAAGTATTTTGTTTGATATCATGATTTTTCACGCGAAAATATAAATAAAAAAAACTCATCTTATCTAAAAAAAAAAAAAAAAAAAAAAAAACTACGAAGATTCAAAAAATGGAAGGCGTTTTGATGGCTAAAAAAACCAAGTTTTAACTCAATGTAAATTAAAAGAAATATTTTATTATTTGAAGTATATAATCTTCATATAATCAATATATGGTTAAGCAGAGGTAATTCAATTTGTCATTTTTGTCATAAAATTGTTTTTTTGCAATATCAGTTACAAAGTAAAGGTAACATATATTTTTTAAAACTTCATTTTGCAAATATTATCTGTGTGAAATCTCGAGAATTATTGCAAATAATTGAATGCAATGAAATAAAGAAATTCCAAAAAAAAAAAGCATGAACGAAAAGCATTCAAAACAATACATATGTGTACCGCAATAATTTGATTATTGATCCTATATAACATTGATATCGTTTGAATAAGGGAAACGCCTTTTAAAATTTTATTATTGCTAGGAATTATTTTAGCGACTTTAAAATGACCAGTAAGCAAGCTATTACAAATAAATCGCAAATAGTTTCCAGCGATATTCTTTTTTATCGATATCAGCACCGCTAATAACGCCAAAATTAAACAATCGCTAAAAAGTATGCTTAAACGGTAGTGCTGCATACGTTCCATCAGGAATGTAAATGTTATTGACTTATGGACATCGCGAAATTCTTCCTCGTGCTTTGGGGGTAGACATATCTTTTTGCTTTATCCGCAGCACATCCAATTATATAGGAATATTTTTCGTTCTTTTTTGGGAGGAATTTCTTTCTTTCATGGCATTCAATTATTTTCAATAACTTACGCATCGGCTTTTATCTTTCAAACTACATTTCTAGACTTCGGAGGTTTTAAACAATGCCATTGTGCACGTTCAAATTCAATATAATGAGGGGATATATATTGGATATTCTCAAAACAAAAGAAAAATTTTGCTCAAGTGAGCTTTTTGGAATACAATTTGTCTGTCCGTCAGTTTGTAACTTTTAATATTTCCGATTTCTTCTCCAAAACCATTGTGTCAATTTTAATCAAACTTGCCGGAAGCATCCTTGGGTGAAGGGAATTAATGTTTATTCAAATGCAAAAACCAAGCACTATTTCAAGAGGAGATAAGTAATGGTGAAAATTTGGTTAATTTAAAAATCTTCTTTTAAAGAACCACTAGGTCGGGAAAGATGAAACTAATGGAGAAGCATCCTCAGATTGTGTACATTCAAGTTTGTTCAAATCATGACCCCGAGAGGTAGGGTTAAGACCACAATGGACGATAAAATATTTTTCAAAGGAGTACATAGGGAAAATCTTTTGAAATTTTCTTCTCAAGAACACACAGCCATGATTGGTCATATTTATAAAGAAGCATCCTTAGTGTAAAATTAAGTTTGTTGAAATCGTGACCCCCGAGAAGGGTATGCCTACAATGGACGATTTTTTTTCCATAGTAATACATACATTTAAAAATCTTCTCAAGAACAACACATCCATGATTGGTCATATTTATTTGAAAGCATCTTTAGGTAGTGTAGATTTAAATTTGTTGACATCATGACCTCCAGGGATAGAGTTAGGCCAAAATTAAAAAAGAGGCCCAGGGGCCACATCGCTCACCTGAGCATATCAGCTAGGAAAAAACACAAATCTGATCAGAATTGAAAAGTTTACTGAGGGGGTGGGGTGGGTGGGCCTGGATTCTAATACTACTTGAGAATGCCTCCATATCAATTCTGCATATAAATGACATAGTTACTGAATTTGTCACACTTTATCACTGGAATAATTTTCTTCGTGAAACTAAATGGTGAATTCACAGGCCACAGGATCATGAAACAGACTTAGACTTAAGTCAAATTTTCAGATGAATGTAAAATATTTATTAATTATTGAATTGATTTCAAATTTTACAAATAACGACACTTGCATGTAAATCATTTTTGAAAGATATTTCAAATTTTATCTCCTTGGCCTCAACAACATTTAAATACAACATGAAGATTTTGACTTAAGCTTAAGATCTTTCATGATCCTGGCGCCAGGAGAACTAACCTAAGTAGTGTCGCATCTGCCAGACGGCTTCTACAGGCGTATCTAATTGGAAAAATTGAAATAAAGTCCGATTTAACACATATAGATCTTTATTGATAGAGCTCACGGTAGAAATAAGCGACAAAACATTGACAAATTAATCACGGAGTCAAGTCTGAGAACAATATATATAATTAGCATCAAAAAGTAGATACATAATGCATAGCGCTTACTATAAAAATTCCAATAGTCTGGAGTTATAAACTGAAATAATAAAACAAATCACATTAAAGAATGTTTGCACTTAGTGTAAAAACCCATGTAATTTGCGCAAAAATAAAGTATAGAAAGTAGCCTAAAGAGATTAATAAAACAATTCTTTTAGGTCTATATCGCAACTTTGCAAAATTACAGTTAAGTAAAAATAAAGAACAAGGCTGTGTTTTGTAAGAGGGGTCACGGCAATTCACAAATCTCCATTGTTATTCAAAGTTATTCCGATCTTTAAAGCTGTAATACATGGTGAGCGCATTCTTGCCAAAATTTCTCAAAAGGACAAAAAGTGAAGAACTGTTGAAAATTTAACATGTTTAAGGGGGAAATTTGGGTAAGCCTGCGCTCGGGGTAAACTTTCTGAAAAAAAGTACAAAACGCCGACCGTTCTCTACGAAAGCCCAGAAGGCTCATTCGAGATTCGAGTTTCAAAGTACGAGATTCGAAATTCGAGATTCGAAATTCGAGTTTCGAGATTCAAGATCCAAACTAACCAATCAGAAGCGAGTTTCAAAGTACGAGATTCGAAATTCGAGATTCGAAATTCGAGATTCGAAATTCAAGATCCAAACTAGCCAATCAAAAGCGGGTTCAACATTTGATTACTCCCCTTTATTCTGTTTTTACTATGAAGAAATCGTTGAAAATAATTATAACAAATGGGTCATTTAATTATATTACAATGCAAGAAAGAGTGTTATATATATTAGAAGGAAATTTTAATAATTATTGGATTTTTGATCAGAAAAATATACTTCAATCTAAAATATAGCTTCTTAAATATTAAAAAAAATTACTTATATCATGAGTATATATATTTATTTGTATTGTCTTCTAAACTTAATTTTTATGTATTTTCCTGCATAGGAAAACCAAATGTACTTGTGGACAGGGCACCCCCCCCCCTCTCGATATTCAACCCCAGGGCTTATTGGACTTTTTTCACAACATATATCTAATACACTTATTCATCGTGTGTTCAATGCCAAAAAAAATAGTAAAAACCCAGAATAATCGCTCAACACAAATATACCCTACTATACATTATAAGTTTGTTTACGTTGTACACCCGCTGCTATTTCTAGGTTTAAAACCATGCATTTATTTTAACTTAAAATGTTGATTAAAATTAACTGTCTCTACATATATTTCTGTCTTAGTCCATGCTATCGGATTGACTCTGCATCTCGTAATAATCCCATATTTTCTCCTTAAATGACACCTCTCTTGTATAGTGGGGAGGGGTAATGTATAATTTTTTTTTTGGTTAAACGATTATTCTGGGGGTTTTACGCCCGTGATGTTTTCGTATTGTACACATTAATAAGTGTAATAAATATGATTTGTTAAAAAAAATTGTCCAGTAAGCCCTGGTATTGAATATCGAGGGGGGGGGGGGGGTTCTGTCCACAAGTACCTGTGGTTTTCCTATGCGCGGAAATACAAAAAAAAAATAAGTGTAGAAGATAATACAAAAATATATATACTCCTGATATATGTAATCTATTTAATATTTAAGAAGCTATAATATAAATTGAAGTATATCTTGCTGCAAAAATCCAATAATTATTTAAATTTCCTTCTAATATATATAAAACACTCTTTTTTGCATTGTAATTTAATCAAATGACCCATTGGTTATAATTATTTTAAACGATTTCTTGATAGTAAAAACATAATAAAGGGGAGTAATCAAATGTTGAATCCGCTTTTGATTGGTTAGTTTGGATCTTGAATCTCGAAACTCGTATTTCGAATCTCGAATTTCGAATCTCGTATTTTGAATCTCGAATCTCGAATGAGCCTTCTGGGCTTTCGTAGTTTTCCACACTATTTACGGGTATTTACATGTCAATGACCTCATAGTGACCTGTTTAGTATTCAGATTTATCAGTGATTTGCAGACTCAGATAACTTTGTGAATTCAAAAAAAAGTATATAAACCACGTGGCTGAAGCTCCGATTAACATTCCGTCGAAAAGCGACCAACTTATACCGTTACATTTTTTTATGTCACTGGTTACATGTACATTTTCAAAAAATCAACATCGATTTTTTTTCTGCCAAGTATTTAAGTAGGGTAATGGAATATTAAATTGGACAAAATGTAAATAAATGATATCTTATTTTTAGTCCTTGGATTTAGGGGACACGTTTGGAGACTCAAAGAGTTTCAGAGAGTCCCAATTCTCGCAACAGCATTATTTTTCAAAGTGTTTTTTATGTAAAGATATAGACACATGATAGAAGTACGTCTAGATGGTTTAACACTGGAAATTGCTTACTTGGACCAGAAAAGTAACAACTAACAAAAATTTAAAACAAGTAAAAAAAAAAAAGAACAAACAAACAATTACACATGCAAATAATTAAATTATTTTAGTGATAGAATATCACTACATGCAGCATCGCAAAAAATAATTCTGTACACCATTATATCTACATGTACTGTATCTACTGTACTTTAAATAGCACAGAGAGAGAGAGAGAGATTTTAAAAAATCTATACGTTACTAATCTTTTAGAAAATACAGAAGAAGTTATTCTTAAATATGATTTTTGCCGTGTTTATAGACAAGTAGGATTCCTTTATCAGTTTATTTAAGTGTTTTAAGTTTCCACCTAGAAACGACCAAAAATTGGGGGGAATAAATTTAGGAAGGGATCAGTACATGTGCATCTCAAAGATCGGCACCCCTATTTAAAAAAAAAACTGACCTAATCAATTAATCATTGAAAAGTTCCTTGTATTTACTTTCCTGTATATTTTGTATTATATCCCATAAGACATTATAACTGGCTATTTCATGTATTTTTATTCCATCTATATAAATTAATGCCCCGCCTACTACGAATATTATTGTGTCACAATTAAAACCCAACTCGGACAAGCGCAACATTTCGTAATTAAAATCCATTTTAAATTACTTGAAATAAAACTAATGCGCCGTTTTCAATGAAAATTTTTGCAAGTTATGTACCACACAGACAACAAAATATTGGTTTAGTTTAAAATAATTAAGATTTGAATTAATTAGATAATGTTAGAGGGGTACGAAAAAGGGGCCACGGCACTATGTTTAAGTGGAAAAATTCTTTTAAATATGCGAGAAACATTGTTTATATTTGATCGAGCTTAGCTAACTTCTCAGACTGGAGAGCTCCGTTTAAAATTAAGAATTACTATTTAATTCGTACAAAATGTAATTCTGTTCATAAATTTTAAACTTTAAATGTAACATATAACTTCTTGAGAAAATACTTGAGAAAAAGATTTTTATATATTTTTAAAATATTTTGTTCGTATAAATTACTTTGTAATAATTTGATTTTGTTTATTTTTTGCCTCTCATTGGTTGATTTCCAAAAAGGAACGCAAAACATTTTTTATAATCTGGTTTGGTATTGGGACACACCCCCTTGACGACCAGCTTAATCATCTTATCCATGCAATCCCCTCATTTACAGTCCTCGGAATCCATGGAAAATTCAAGATTCAATAACTGTGTCTTTAACTTCAAACACTAACTCGATCCTACCTCATGTAAACACACATCATGGCTGCTAGATCTATGTATCAGTTATTACCTCCTCTCGCTTTACATCACTTCCGTTACTACGGTTGTATTATTGCGCGGTAAATTTGAACTCGTAAAAAGCAACACAATTCTACATCCAAAGTTGTTTAATTGTTTTAAAATTAAATTATAAGGAATGACTCTAATTTCTTGGCAAAATTATCGAGTATAATCTGGTTTGGGTCAGTTTACGCTCTTTTATAATCCGCTTCGCGGATTATAAAGTAAACTGACCCAAAGCAGATTATACTCGATAATTTGGCTAAGAATTAGAGTCATTCCTTATAATTTAATTATCCCAATTGTTTCCCTCCCTACCCCAAAGGGTACTATTGATTTGAACAAATTTAAATCTTCAATAAATGAGGATGCTTGCATGTCAATATGACTTAACATAGTTTTTCTGTTATTGAATTTTTTCCATTTATTTTTATATGTAAAAATTTGATTCACCATTGAGACCCTTCCCTACCCTTTGAGGTGATGATTTGAACAAATTGAATTCTATACTACCTGAGGATGCTTCCATATGAATATCACTAATCATGGCTTTGCTATTCTATAGAAAAGATTTTTAAAAATATATTTTAATGTAAAACTTCCCCCATTTTGGCCTCATCCTATCCCTGGGGGTTATGATTTGAAAAAAAAACTAGAATCGACTCTACGGTGGATGATTCCATATAGATATCATTAATCATGGCTTTGCAGTACTTGAGAAGAATTTTTTTAAAAGATTCCCCCATATATTCCTATGTAAAATATGATGTGGCCCCACCATACCCCGGGGGTCATGATTTGAACAAACGTGAATGTACACTACATGAGGATGATTCAACATGAGTTTCATCTTTCCTGTCCCTATTGATCTTGAGAAGATTTTTAAAGATTTTTCCTATATATCCCCATGTAAAACTTCGATTGGCCATTGTGGCCCGACCCTTGCCCCGGGGGTCATGATTTGAACAAATTTCAATCTACGCTACCTGAGGATGATTCCACATGAGTTTCATTTTTCTTGGCCCAGTGGTTCTTGAGAAGACGATTTCTTAAGAATTTAATTTATGTTTCACTAATTCATAACTATTTCCCCTTGAAAGAGGGCGTGGGCCTTCATTTGAACAAACTTGAATCCCTTTTACGTTAGGATACTTTGTATCAAGTTTAATTGAATTTAGCCCAGTGGTTCTTGAGAAGAAATGAAAATGTGAAAAGTTTACAACGACGACGACTACTACAACTCATGACGTAGTTCTAACACTGTTTTTTAAGGCAAGAAATACGGTGTGATTCATTGTTATACAATTCCTTGTTAACTAACTATTTACTTTTCTTATAACTTAGTGTACTTAAACTAGATTAGTTTGTCTAATTTCAAATTGTTTTCTTTTAGGATACCATATTAATCCGAAAAATTAGATTGATAAATGGAAAGATACCAAACAAATAACCTTTTTTTCATATTTTTGATGCATTGCACTAGGCTTTGGAAAATAAAAACACTGTAAAAATTAAATGATTATAGCTTAATTAGTGGTTAACTTAAGAAATAAAGTCCGCGTTTTCAGGAATGTTGAAGGATAACCTCCGAGGTCTAGAAATGTAATTTGAAAAATACGCGTTAGCCGAGGCTTTTATATTTCAAACAACATTTCGAGACCGAGGAGGTGGTTTTCCTGCAACATTCACGACCACAAGGACTTTTTCTATTCTACTAAGATCGCTAAAATTTGGCTGATCGTTTCCTTTAAAGGGAAACGAATTAGGTGACATGTCTCGATTACGCCGTTCCATTTAACACCAGAGGGAAAATTTGTTTGCTTACTTATGCATGGAATGCAGACGATTTCTGCTTTCGTTGCAATAAAAATAGTCTTTTTAAATTACAAATTTGATCGTAGTATATTTATTGATTAATTTAAATGAACATACAATAACAAAATTATGTTTCTGTATTACTGCTTTATTGGGACTAAAGTCAGTTGTTTAAATGTCTTTTTTTTAGTTTAAAATATATTTTTTTTTCAATTGGAACGTTGTTTAAAAGTGTGGGGAGATCCGTGGAATAGCCCCTCTTAGCTATGAATACCGACATTCATCAGCAACTTTATGAAATTTACGGTGTTTATACTGCAAAAAACGACACATCGATGTGATCTAAACAAGTATTTCATTGCACAACCAAACATGCATTTGAATTGTTCAGATTTGATACGTGTTTCTGTTCTGATAATGTTTTGATGGCGTTCGTGATTCATTGGAGAATAATGTCCGCGGCTTTTATTTGATCTCGGCAATAATCATCGTAGAACATTTGATAAACTATTTTTAATCATATTCCTCTACACCTTTTCTGGTTAAAAAAGAATGAGGGAATCTTTTGCAAATATTTCCTTTCGTATACTATTGTTTTGTACTTGTATATAGTAAGATATCTCTATTTCAAGACATTCTATGTCTAAGTCATGAAAAAAATAATGTTTGAAAGAGGCCAAAAGCTTTTTCATTGTGCGTAAGCTGAAACTTATGTGGGAGCATCCTCAGGTAGTGTAGATTCAAGTTGTTAAAATTATGACCCCGGGGGTAGGGCGGGGCCACAATGGCCGACCAAAGTTTTACATAGACACATATAGGACAATTCTTTAAAAAACATCTTCTCAAGAATAACAAAGCCATGATTGGTACTACTTCTGGATTTAAACTTTTCAATAACAAACGAATTTCTACTTTTTCCTATAGCCACAGTGCTCAGGTGAGCGATGTGGCCCATGGGCCTCTTGTTTGCCGTTTATCACATACTGTAAGTGGCTTTTATCCGAATTTGTTAACGTTGTTCTTAAGGAGGACCAGTCGCGTTTTGTTTTAATTTCACGCGTTAAAAAATTAATTCAAAGCTCGAATAAAAATTGAACCATTTTCAAAAACTAGTGAGAATATGCCATTACTTTTCCGAAAAAAATTTAATCGCGAACATAGTGAAAGTAAGATCATCGTGATTTCCCCCAATCAACAGTGCATGTGCGTTTCCAATTTCTTATAAACGCTGATGGCTGTTGATTATACATCTAAAAAGTATTTCCTGCTCTGTCTGTATAAATGTCTTCCTCATTTTTTTCAGTTGGGTGGTTTACACTTCTTCCAGTTATAATTTTGGCATTTTTTTATACCACTATTTTTGTTGACATGAATTTTGTCCAAGAAAGTTATATTAAACATTCTCAATTTTGCATTTTCAATAGAAAAAATACCAAACTTGATTAAAAATAAAGGACACTTTTTATCTTCTCATTTAAATATAACAAATCTATCCCAAACACTGTTTCCCTTACGAAAATTTTCATCCTTCACTGAATTTTTCTTCAATGCACATTTCAGTTGAATTGAAGACATGCCTCTTTAATTCTTAGGATGCTGGTGTTTTACGACCCGACATTTTCGGCCGTTATAAATTTACAGAAAATGTAAGAATTTTCCCCGAAAGGCTCGACAGTATATAAAAAGATTAGGAGGTAGAGAAAATAAAATGTTCTGAGTGGTAATCACTAGAAAAAAACATTTGCCTACTTTCATCTGCAAGGTCTGAATAAAACATTTTCAATCTAAAGCGCAAATGTACAATAAAACTAATTCATTTTCTATCTAGGCCTCAACAAGCTTCCATAGATGGTCACAAAGTGCACATTTACACAATATCAATTTTTCAAAATGTCCGAAAAAAATTCTCCTTCAGAATTATACAGTCAATCTGATTGGTTTAGAGAATGTCACGTGAGGTGAGATAATTCATAATGTCTCCCTTACGTGCAGGGTTACAACTGTTGTCACTCTTCAGATGACAATGAAATAGCTTAAGCAAACATGCACAGTTACAACTGTGTTGTCGCCCTTTAAATGAGTGAATTAAGCAAGGTAATTCTTATTTATAATTATACATTCACATTTGCTAAATATTTGGGATCGGTAAACAAAAAACTAACGATGACGTCAAAGTTGTCTGTTGGCATATTTTGAAAGTATGGAATCAGAGCAGAGTAGGAGAACACAAGAGATTGATTACTATTTTCTACACTATTTTATAATTTAGATTCTTCCGTATTATAAACAGTTATGGACTGTTTAGACGGGAGACATCACCAATTATGTAGTAGTAGTAGTAGTAGTAGTAGTAGTTGTAGTAGTAGTAAATTTAATTTAAAGTCGGACTACATACACATAACAAAGAACATGAGCTATAAAGCTCTTTTACCGACTAGAAACATAAAACATATTTATAATAAAATGTTCATATATACACATAGGAGCACAGTTATCACATTAGAGTTCATAAAGACAGAAATTCATTTAAACACAAAAGTGTAACCAAAGACATAGATAAACAGACATTAAAAAGAAAGAAAGAAAAGACAAAACATTTGAGCAACACACAAAGAAAAATAAAAGGAGTCAACATAAGAAAACATCAAGTACTTAAAACAAATTTCATGCACATATAAAAGGAGGAAAATTATCAGACAGTAGGGCTGTCACCCGCGGGCGCAAGAGCCCTCGGGTGAGAACCCTACTCGGACCTGATAATTGGTTATGTCTCCTTGTAATCAGTCCATAATAATTGCAAAATTCATGAAACATCGTCGATATAACTGAATGTCGTGTTTAAGACTACGTTTCTGAATAAATTACAGGTCAACTCTAACGGAGCAGAAGTAGTGTCTAAAAATTCCAAAAGTTTGTTGAAAGGCCTTGTCTCCAAATGTTTCAGTTATGTACATAATAATGTACTACATTATCCATGAAATATTAACATTCGATGTTTAGGATCAAAGTAATTTTAATAACGTAATTCTGTTGCTGACTAATCACAAGAAACGAAAACTTCTACCATTTGGTTTTTTTTTATTTCTGAAGAATTTGAGAGAAAAAGGCTCAAAATATATTTCATGTGATCCCTGCGCTTTTTTTCTACATTTTATTTGTATGATATCAGCAAACATAAAATAACCTATTAATGTCTGACAACTACCGGGTAGGTAGAACATAAATCAATCGACCATTCAAATCTATTTGTTTTTATAAAACACAATTTCCCGTTATAATATAATTATATTTTATTCGAATATATACCGATAAAAAAAACTAGCATACAATGAATGCGACGAAACTATCATTTAAACAAAGAATTTATACATACCAAATCCAAATGACTTCCAGAACAATTTAGTAAAGAAAATTAAAAGTAAAAGTTTCATGGCGAAACAATATCCGCAAATTGGGGTACTTCAAATTAAGCTAAAAATTAAGTATCATGAATGGGGTGTTCTTCATGTATTTCGTTAATGATAGGTCTGTTGACTTTCTGTAACCATAATCTAAACACGCCTAAGGGCTACACTTTCAGGCAAAAACTAAAGAAGAAATTGTACGTGAATGTCAGTGTGAAATGTAGTAAACGCTTGAGAAGTCAGCAGACTGTACTTGTACAAATTAGAAACTCATGCAGTCAGTACTAATTTTTGCAAACGATTACTGAAGTAAACGCTTTTATTTTTACCTGTATTGATTTTTTTTTGTTTTTGCTTGTAAAAATATTTTTTTTGTGAAAATACGCTTGTAATCAAGTTAAGTATGTTTAGTATTCAAAAGGAATTCCTTTTAGTTTTTTTTTGTTCCATATCATTACAGTTACATTTCCGTTTCATTGTTTGAACAGTGTTTTTTTTTTCTTTTTAGATGTCATGCTACATGTACTTAAAATGAAATAAGGAAATCAATAAGGTATCCAGCGGTTGTCATTTGGATATTTGTAAAGAGACCCGATAAGGAACTATATCCCCAAGAGCTTTCCCAATTGGATTCTCCTTTCTTAATTGTACCGAGCGAAGTCATCGATCATTTAACAAAGAAATGAAGATTAAGTTTCCTTATTTAATATTTGCAATCATCAATGAGCATCTATATAAAAGATAAGACACGAATCAGTATAATTTTTACATGTAAGCATAAATGCATTGATAAAGAATGAAATTTTATGATAAATATCAACATGTATTTTTTCCTATTCAATTAATTTTCAAATTAAACAGCTGTCCATCTCTTTGTTATCTTCTCTAGCTAATGTTATCTTCACTAGCTAATGGTTTCTTATACGATACTCACATAATAAACCTATGGCCTATGCAATGCTCTTTAAAAGAGTGGAGGGTGTTTACATCCCTTTGCCTTCTCATTAGCCAATAAAAATGTCATACTTTAGCGTTACTGTTTACAGAAATCGCAGTCTTCATAGATTTTACGATTTAATATCATAATGAAGTAAATCATAATTCAACGTTTAGGAATTAAAACGGTTGTAAGGCTCTAGTAAGTGCTGTAAATTCCTGGCTGATCTACATTTATGATCTATGGGTGGATTCTTCTGTTGAAGCAAGACTCCAGTTAGTCCAAATTATCAGGCGTTTTCTAGGCTCTTATACGAATTTAATTGTACGTGCAAAAAAAAGTTAGAACAAGTGCCTTACAGAATCTTGAATTTTCGCCGTCACCGACGGGTGTGTAAATACCAACCTGATAGTTTATCAATAACAAAAATGCTTCTGAATCTCATTAAAATAGGTGACAAAAACAATCACTCTCCATTAAAATTCGATATAGGTCTTACACGAATTTAATACACTGTACTGTATACAAGGAAATTTTCGCCCCGCTTTATTTTCGCCTCTATCGCCCTACCCTCATTTGGGCGAATTCAAAGAATACAGTATAATTTCTTAAACAAAACTATGACTGGGCGAATTTAAAACGGGGCAAAATTGTGTCCAAGCGTGAAAGGGCGAAAATAAGACGGGGCGAAAATAACCCTGTATACAGTATGCGCAAAATGAAAACATACCCCAAAAGTCTACTAAAATGTTTTAATTGAACTGTTTATTTTATAACCAATCACAAATAAACAATGTTTGTAAGCACTAAAAGTATTGTTTAACTGCTAAGTATAGCACATTGTGGAAAACCAATACGAGGATTCTGCCCCCATTTGGAAGCGGCAAAATTCCAGCTTTCGTAATGACGCTGGCAAAGAAGATTTACCGGCAGGTACATTATCAACATACCGTAGTAGTTTACAAGTATGGGAAAAAACATATCTAGCTTAAGGGTGTCTTTTTCTTGCGCCTTTACATTCTTTCATGAAAAAACAAACAAAATATAAGACTGTAAATGTTATGTTTCTCTTAAAGAATATGTGTTGGGGGCAAGGAATTGAAAGAGCCAAAACTTACGAAAATGTAATTTGATGTTATTTTGTTACATAATCCGGAAGCGCTATTCGGTAGAGAAAGATGGGGTAAGAGATTGTAGATTCCAGAGCACCAAAGGAATTTAAAATAAAATAAATTGTGGTGGATGATGAAGCGTAAACGATAGTGCAATGACTGCGGTACAACTGATTCGTTGAATTTTAACATCAATTTAACATTTATGTTTGAAATGATATTCGTATAATTATCAACTTGCTTATGAAGATTGTGGGGGGTATTTCAAATAAAAGAATCATGTCTTAATTTTAATTGTTAAATTTAGTGTGATTAAATATAAAATAATTAATTTTTTCGGGGGTACTGGCAGAACCGAAAAAGAACCTTTTCTAGATTTTTTTCCGAATGGGGCATTTGTCTTTAATAAAAATACCCATTGCCGCATAGTGCATTAACTGAAGCATCATCAGCTTCTCAGAGAAGGATGAACACACTTTGGTAAGAATGCAGAATCCCGTCCTGAATGCAGAATTCCCTGACAGACAAAACACAATGTAAGTAAAATCTGTACAGGTGCCTAATATTGAAGATTAACAATTAAGATTTGATTGGCTATTTAATTGAGTAAAGGCGAAGAAGGAATAAATCCGAAATTACGTGATCATGTTTTTTTGTAAGACAATCCTTACAGTCTAGTAAATATTTACCACTTTTGTTACAAGAAATGTGCAGTTTATGCATTTTTCTGTTACCAATACATACATGTATCTTTTGAATATGTTCAGTGCTTTAATACTGAATAACATCTTTCTTTTTCAAGCTTGTCTAGTTCAAGATTTACATAGTTTCCTTCATTTTTAGATATGCGTAATCCTTGATAAGCACAAGCAGCTGTATCTTCTGGTTCATGTAAATCAAAGTTCATGTAGTTTTCTGGTTTATTTGAGTCATTTAACGTTTGATAGGTATGGGATTCATCATTTGGTTGTCTCAATGTATCTGTGCTGTTTATATATATTTGTGAGTGCCTCCTCCTTTCTATCCAGGATCTGAAGATTCCTTTTCTAAAATATTTGATAAAATAACATGTAGTTTTTTTGAGAAGTTGAAGAAAATTTATTGACGAAATCATGAAAAATACAAAGTCAAAATCAATGTAACTAAATATACCGAGTCTTTGGAATAAAATCAAAAACTGATGCAAAAAATACAAACTTATCCTACCGCAATAAAGAAATAGTCAATGCAATAAGTATGGTTACAAAGGCAATTGCACCGAGAACCCCGCCGACGATAGGTGGTTTTGCAGATTTACTGTTCATGTTTAGAAGAAAAGAACCATCACCTGAATAAAAAAAATATTTATCAAAATAAGATACATTTATATGGCCTGAAAAATACTCTATTTATGCAGCAAAATAAAGTTAAACATGTTCCTATAAATCTTACGCAAAATTGTTTTATTTCCTTACTTTGATCACAAATGTCTCCATAATATGATTCTCTACATCCTTCCGTACAACTACCATTGAACTTATCACAAGTACCATTAGCACAGTTGGCACTGCAGGAATGAATGCAATTTTCACCATACGTATGAGGTGGGCATTCTAAAATTGTAAAATCATGTTTCTTTGGAACATATTGAAACATGTCGTAGAATGATATTAGCACCTGCATGTCGAGTTAAAAAAACAATATTCATTCATTCCCAATTAATTGTTCGAAGCTTCTTTTAAAGATATTTCATGGCTTCCTAAACGTCATATAAATTATGAGAAACATAAAGCTTCCAAAAATTTGTTTTATCTGCAGTAATTCAAAGAAAGTGCTCTGTAAATATGAAGTTACTGGCGTTTTACCAAATCTCAAGTAAAAAAAACGTCAAGTAATCCGTTTTGGAATAAACGAAGAGTCAATTCTTTACCTGTACTGCAGATTGGAGAATCCATCCAACCACTTTTACATAAACAGGATCCAACGATATGATTACATATTTCTTTACAATTCTGAGAGCAATTTTTAGAGCAGTTTGCACCGAAGAAACCCTTCACACAAGCTATAATGAAACATTCATTGAAAATATCAGTAATTATAGAAAAGAGATACAAGTATTGTAAAGTAATGTGCATTTAAATTATTTGATAAATCATACACTAAAATTCCATATTACATTTGTTGCATATATTCCCAAGGTAGCCATTTTGACAGCCATTAGGACAAATCCCATCTACGTGGTTACAATGTTCATAATTGGCACAGTGTCCACTACAGCGGTATCTACATCCTTCACCGAACCAGCCATTGGAACACACTGTTAAAACAAACAATGAGAAAAAGTTCACTTAAAGGAAATCCTCAAAATTGTTACTTATATGTTTGAAAAGTTTTGAGGAATCAATTTTAAATAGTATATAGACCTTTATTACAAAAAATTCCTATGTATCCTGGGGTACAACCTGAGTCACAATGCCCTGTTTCCTTGTTACATGTGTTTCCATTTAAACAATGTCCGCTGCAGTTGAAAGCACAGTTAGGGCCATAGCGTCCATAACTGCATGCTGTATTTCATAGTCAAGAAAAATGAAATTACATGTAATGATTAAAACAAAAATCAGAATTCTAAATAATATTAACTCACATTCATTACACATTGTCAGAGTCCATCCTGGAACACAACCTTTATCACAGATTCCAGTCAGGTGGTTACAAGTTTGATCATCCAAACAATGTCCTGAACACCGAAAGTTGCAGTTCTTACCGTATGATCCACTATCACACTCTATTAATGTATGCATAAATATACATTTCAGGATTTGAAAGGACACAAAAATGTAGTAAACTACTGGTCTTGTAAAAGTGACCTTACGTGTTTGACAGAACTGTCCTTTCCATCCAGGCAAACATCCTAGACATGTTCCATTTGTTATATCACATTTATTGTCTTCACAGTGTTTAGAGCAATTATTGTTGCACAATTTACCATATGTTCCCCGTTTACAACCTAAAAATATCATTAATGCATGTAGTACAAAACGTTTGTAACTGTAAATATAAAGAAAAAAAACGGAAATGTGATGTTTTCAAATATTGAAAGACGAAGCAAAAATTAAAGTAAGATAAATACAGATGCATTGAAACACAATTGCAAGTTGTTAACAAAGGTGTCAGGAAAAAGTAGAATTGCGATATCATCTGAGAGTTCTCGGCTTTGATTTATTTTGATAAGTGGGTGTTTCACGAGAGTTTTACAGCTTGTTTGTTGATTAATGTCTCTCTCAAGAATTTGCAACTCATATGGAGACGCCACAACATGTCGGTGGCGAGATTTTGGTTAACGTGTATACTCGATATTTTTAATAATTCATACGTACCCTATTGCTATTTTGTTTCAATCCTGCATGTATATATTATACTTCATTACACTTTATTAAAATATATAAGATCTACTTCTTATTTATTTAGAAAAGAAATGCGGGTGTATAGTCTGAGTATCTTAATAAAGGTTACATCAAAGAACTCATTTACTGTTGTAACGATTATTTTACATAAATTCAGGTGGAGAATAATTTTAAGGACCAAAACTAAAAAAAAAAGTAATAAAAGGGTCAAAAGAAAACCAACAGCCTACTCGATAATCTATTCCCAACAGAAGTAGAACCGCACCTTACATATGATATCTCTAAAGGATAACTCAGTAAATATAAACTGATAATATAATATCAGAAAAATAACATGTCTTAAATCTCAGAATGAAAATTTCCTTTCTTTTATTTAAGTTTGCTCTGTAGCTCCTTGTTTTCTTTAACAATATTTTTGTAAAAATTGTATTCAGTTAAAAGGTGCTTAGATACAGATTTGAAGCTATTAAGTTCAACAGTACGACATTTAACTCTGGACACGACATAGTCCAGACTTTTTACTACCATTTCTAGTTATGATATCAAAAAAATTTTCAAATCACTTGGTGGGATTTCTTAGCAGTATTCCATGGTCTCATTTTGAACTCACAAACATCTCCACTTCTGAAGATATGAAGTCCTGAAACTCAGAATCCCATGGGAGAATGGTGGGATTTTCAGTCCCACCAACTATCCCACCATTCTCCCATGGGAGAAAAAATGTCAGATGGGATATTTTCTCCTGTGGGATTTTTTCTCCCACAAATTTGTTCAAATGGGATGAATCCCACGGATATTGACAATGAATTATTTTCACCAATACATTGTTAAATTAGGAATATATTCTATATATTATGATGAGATATTTGTCATTGTCCTAATTTAAGGGATTTATTCCATGTTTCACAATAAATGGAAGATATAGTTTGATTTTCAATATCCGTGGGATTTATCCCATTTGAAAAAAAATAGTGGGAGAAAAAATCCCACAGGTGAAAAAATCCCATCTGACATTTTTTTCTCTCAATTTATCGGTAGAATATCATGTTCTATGCTCTACTTATTTTACCTTGAAATCATTAGAACCTCGAATTTCAGAATGCGTTTGATTGATAAATCATTGCACTTTTATAAAGAAAACTTTATCCTTAATGCTTTAGAAAAGAAGAAATTTTGTTGTGCGCACGAAATATGTCCAAACCATAGTCCAGAAAGTTCAGAGTAAAAATGTGAGAAGTAAAACCAACTCACTAGTATTGTCAGTTTGTGCTCAGTGATGTGTTCTGAGTTTAATAAATTAAATTGAACATAGCTGGTGATCTGAAACGTAAACATTAACAGTAACAGAGCTCGTGTCCTATTTTCAAAAAAATTAACGTTTCACATGTGTATTCAATGTTTTTAACTCTGGACACTTCACTGAGCACGGAGTGACAATAATATTACCTGTTTGTCGGTGTTGTCTTCTCACATGACTTTTTTTTTATTTTCTGGACAATGTAGTGTATTTTTTCTCATTTATTTACATAACAAAATTTCAAATTTTCTTAAGTACTAAGGATAGAGTTACACTGTAACTTTGTGAAAGTGATTGATTGTATATTGTTTCTGGTCCGTCTCGAGAATTTTTCACTCATATGGAGACGCCACCACTTGACGATGGAGAGCTGCAAATTTTATCCTATACACTGTACTTAGGACCATGTAGCAGGGAGGGATCTTTTTCGTGCCTGCACTTACTGCGACGTGGGACCTCACTGTATACGGTTTTGTGAAAGTGTAAAGATGTTTTAACCATGTCCAGACATCCGTTGTTTCCATGATTTCCCGATAAAATCAATTTCCTTATTATAATGCCCATGTGAAATGCTATAGAAAACTATGACATGATATTATATAGAAAATTTGAGAAAATATTATCTTCAAATCTGTGTTTGAACACCTTTAAAGCAAGAAACCAACCTTCCACTACCACTTCACATAATTCCGTTATAATCAACTTCTCATATCCTGTGGGATAAACAGTTCCATCCAATCGTTCGTTGTAAAATATAACATAAGTGCCATAACCAATACAGGTTGTTGTGAATTCAAGGGGAGGTAACTGTGGCCCGTCTTTATAACACAAGTGACCTTCGTCTTTGTTGACAGTATTAGAAAGATAAAGAGAAAAACCCGCAAAACGCCCTCTTTGCCTATTTTCTACAATGAAAGAAGCTATAACTTTTGATTAATTTCATCAAGATGGCAGGGGGTGGCCATTTTTAGAATATATCGGTCTCTCTCATAGGAAAAGCTACATATGCAGACACAAAAATAATCCAGTTTAAAAAAACTAAAATGTACATGTATGAGTTTTCTTTACCAAATGATAGTTGACAGTTTAAGATATAGTTATCTAAAAAAAAAAAAGTTATATCTGACGATTAATTTATAGAACCCTCTCCCGACTCTTAAATTACTTTCTTTAAACTAGAGCAGCTGTGATTTCTGCAGATAACTTTCATGTCTTGAGCAACCTGAAATGTCCTTCGGCAATATACAATTAAAGTACTATATAATTGAGTGAATCATCAAGTTCCAATTTTCAAAAAGAGCAAGTACATGTATATTTCCCGAGCCTATTTGCATGAAGGACAAAGGATTCTAATACAATGTTCCTTTAAAATAAAATGAAAAAAAAACTAACCATATTGTTTCTGGTAGGTCTTGAACAGAATCCTGATGCTGTACACACTGTACACGTCTCCCAGATTCACATACCACCACACTGTTTTATATGTTGACTGAAGACCGATGCTTTCAGACCTCATACACGTACTGTTGTCTCTATCAACTGCATTTCTTGCCCAGCAGTCCGATACAAAAGGACATGCAAAAGAAGAACTCTGTTCCGATCTCTTATCATACGACAAGTCGTCTTCCATATAAAATATTAATAATAGATTTATCATATATTTTCATCGTCAGTTATACGTGTATCATACAAAACAATGTATCAATAGAGTAGATTTGGAGGTACGTAATATATATTTTCTCCATCATTATATGCTCACTGATTGGCTTAAACTTGATTATATGATTATTGAATAAGAAGTATTATAACAGAATATAGATTTGTTCTACTATTTGACATGTTTCTTTTCTTGATGTTTCTATGAAAATAAATATTTCAATTTTTACTGCTCTAAAATCTAGTGTTCCAAGGAATCTTTGTATCGCTGTCTCTCATGACATTATTAAAGTTATCAATAAAACAGCTATTCAATTTTTTTTAAAAAACCTTTGCCTGCACTAAATATTCAATGGATAGTAAGACTGCGAGAATTAAAAAAAATGATATGCTTTCCCCACCCTCAAATCTAATATGGATATTGTAATTCAAATTGATTTATTACTAAATATGTGTTTAAACCAACAATTCCCCCAAAAAAGATATTTAACTCTTGTCACTCTTCTGACATCTATTTAAGCTTTATTGTCCCCCGCTTGAAAAGTGGGGGATATTAATTTGGGTTTGTCCGTCCGTCCGTCCGTCCGTCTTTCTGTCTGTCTGTAACGCTTTCGTTTCCACATGATATCTCGAGAACCCTTTGAGCTTTTGCAATGAAATTTAGCATAACAACTCCCTATGCACTAAAGAAGACCCCTATTGATTTTGAGGTCAAAAGGTCAAACGTTAAGGTCATAAATAAGCAAATTCTGTCTGTTAAAACACTTTCGTTTCCACACGATATCTCTGGAACCATTTGAGCTATTGCAATTAAATTTTACATAACAACCCCCTGTGGCCTAATGAAGACCCCTATTGACTTTGAGGTCAAAAGGTAAAAGTTCAAGGTCGTAAATTTATACATTCTGTCTGTGTGTAACACTATCATTTCCGGGCGATATTTCAAGAAGATTTTGAGGTTATGCAATGTAATTTTATACCAAAACTCCCTAGGACGTCTCTCGCCCCTCTCAAAGTGCCCCGCCCCGTTTGTTGTCCCCCGCTTGAAAAGTGGGGGATATTAATTTGGGTTTGTCCGTCCGTCCGTCCGTCTGTCCGTCCGTCCGTCTTTCTGTCTGTCTGTAACGCTTTCGTTTCCACACGATATCTCGAGAACCGTTTGAGCTTTTGCAATGAAATTTAGCATAGCAATTTCCTATGGCCAAAAGAAGACCCCTATTGATTTTGAGGTCAAAAGGTCAAAGGTCAAGGTCATAAATAAGCAAATTCTGTCTGTTAAAACACTTTCGTTTCCACAAGATATCTCTAGAACCATTTGAGCTATTGCAATGAAATTTTACATAACAACTCCCTGTGGCCTAATGAAGACCCCTATTGATTTTGAGGTCAAAAGGTCAAAGTTTAAGGTCGTAAATTTATACATTCTGTCTGTGTGTAACACTATCATTTCCGGGCGATATTTCAAGAATATTTTGAGCTTATGCAATGTAATTTTATACCAAAACTCCCTAGGACGTCTCTCGCCCCTCTCAATGTGCCCCGCCCCGTTTGTTTTATTAGTATTTATAGTATTACATGTCGCTATTTTTAGCGCAGGGGCATGAGGAGAGTTATTGCGTATAAAACAGGTTCTCGGCGGACTTTATGTTCTTATTACATCTATTAGAACTATTTAATAAAGGCTAAATAAATAAAACACCATGGATTGTGTAAAATTTTGAGAATACCGAACATGAAAATATGAATACTAAGTATATACATGTATGTGACTTCTATTCTGCATATACTTTACTCCATTTAAAAAACGATACGGTGGTCTAGTGGTTATGTCACTTGCTTCAAATGTAAGAGGTCCCGGGATCGAATCTCGGCCGATCCTTTCTTTTTTTTTTAAATACTTTTCCTTTTTTTTTACTAAATGATAGTATTCAGCATGTGAAATGAAAAAATTATGAGGTTATAAAATCATCATTACAGTGTGATAAATATTCCATATAAAAAGAATCTTCTAAACACATAATAAAGAATAAGCAATCAAATCTTTATATGCATATTGACATACATGTATTTTTTTGCTTGTATACATTTAATAATTCTACAAATTCAGTCAGGGGGATCCGATTTTTTCCCTAAGCGGGGGACACGAATTCTCTGAATTAGCTTGTTTTATTAGTATTTATAGTATTACTTGTCGCTATTTTTAGCGCAGGGGCATGAGGAGAGTTATTGCGTATAAAACAGGTTCTCAGCGGACTTTATGTTCTTATTACATCTATTAGAACTGTTTAATAAAGGCTAAATAAATCAAACACCATGGATTGTGTAAAAATTTTGAGAATAACGAACATGAAAACATGAATATATACATGTATGTGACTTGGGTTCTGCATATACTTCACACGTTGTAAAGCGCCACCGTGGTGTAGTGGTTATGTCTCTCGCTTCAAATGTGAGAGGTCCCGGGATCGATTCTCGGTCGATCCTTTCTTCTTTTGTTTTTAAATACCCTTTTTTTTTTTTACTAAATGATAGTATTCAGCATGTGAAAGGAAAAATTTATGAGGTTATAAAATCATCATTACAGTGTGATAAATATTCCATATAAAAAAATCTTCTATACACATAATAAAGAATAAGCAATCAAATCTTTATATGCATCTTGACATACATGTATTTTATTTGCTTCAGTATACATAGGCGTCGGAACCGGGGGGGCTAGGGGGGGCTTAGCCCCCCCACTTTTTTTCCAAATATATACTTAGTATAGACATTGAACATATCTTCGTAAGTTTGGCCCCCCCACATTCCACAGATACGTCTTAGTATAGGTTAAAATTGGGATAAATGTTGGTTTTTGGAAGAAAATCTTCGTTACTTGAGTTCGAACCTAGCCGCCCCCCCCCCCCCCCCCCCCCCCCCCCCCCACGAAATAGGATTTTCGTGTTTGGGAAATAGATATTTCCTTTTTTTTTTTTTTTTTTTTTTTTTTTTTTTTTTTTTTTGTAAAAGGTTTTTTTGGAGGTACAAAAATTTTTTTTTTTTAAAATTAGCCCCCCCCACTTTAAATTTGCTTCCGACGCCAATGGTATACATGTATACATTTACTAATTCTACAAATTCAGTCAGGGGGAGCCGACTTTTTCCCTAAGCGGGGGACACGAATTCTCTGAATTAGCTTGTTTTGATAATATTAACGTTCCAGTTTGTGTGAAAACTGTTAATCAAAAAAACCATTGTAAGTACTGTTGTCTAGTTCTTATGCTTTTATGAGTGCGATTCATCGGAAGCGTGTCACTAACAATTCAAAACACAATTATATTAAGTCCAACTAACCATGCAAAGTAGGTAAAATATTCAGTGATTTGTAATGCTGGTATTTTTGATGACAGAATAAACGCATGCTACATAGCACAAACTTATCTCTTTTTACTAAAAGATTTTCTACTACCTTTACATGAACATAGTAAGATTGTTGGGGTATTTAGGAACTCATGACCCCCGGAACTAGAGTTGGGACCGCGATAGGAAATCCGAGTTTTACATCGAAATAAACAAGAAAAATATTCCAAATTTCTTTTTAAAAAATACACTCGGCTGAAAAAAGATTAAAGTCATGTTAAAGCATCCTAGAGTAGTGTAAATCTTAATCGTTCAAATCAATCCCCCGAGGAAGGGGTAGGACATAATAGGGTAAGTTTTGTATTAAACTATACAAAAAGACATTAAGGAAGAGTATCCGGGACATAAAAGTCATAAAACCATCCTTTGGTGGTGTAAATTCTAAATTGTTCAAATCAGTGTATCCGAGTGGGTGTACAAAAGGGAAGCTAAGTTTTTTTTATTGAATATTTATATATCTTCTTAGGTACCACTTGTTCCGAAAAGCTGAAAATGATGTGGATGCATTCTAGGGAAATGTAGATTCTAAATTGTTCACATCATGTCCCTAGGGACAGGATTCGGTCAAAATAGGGAATCCACGTTTATACAGTAGCAATATTTATAAATCTCCTTTAGAACCACGGGACCAGTAAAGCTTTAAGTTTTAAGTTTTATGAAGACATACTCGGGTACTGCTGATTTTTAGTTGTTCAAATCAATGCCCCAAAGGATATAATGGTACCTCCATAGGGATTCCAAGTTTTATACTGAATCATGCATGTAAAGGGATTTTTAAAAAAAAATATCCCTCTTTAGAACCTTAATATCAGACAAAAAGTTAAGCTTGTTTTGGGTAGTCTTGAGCCGCATTTGGAAATTTGGTGAAGAGAAGAACCATTGAAAGTTGGTGAGATCTTTTTTATAGAATGAGTGCAATTTATACATTACTATTTAGTTTGCCATTTAAAAACTTAAAATTTCTTTTTATCAAGCTTTGATTAACAATATATTAATGACTATTAGTGCATGCACGGGTGTTGCTAAAACGCGGAACGGAAAACGGAACGGAAAGCGGAATAAACAATTTTAGATTAAATCATTTAAAATACACAAATTTTGTCATAAACAGCATATTTCAAACACATTCAATCCCCAGTTATAAAAAATAAGTTGATTTAGTCATGTTCAGCCTCTTTTTCATTGACAAACAAGTTAATGAAACAAGAATTTAAAGTCATCAATTCGTAAGTTCTATGGTCGATACAATGACCTTGTCAGCAAATACAATTTATCATTGAGTCAAATGCTGACTAACGTTTTTCATACTACTTGTTAATCCATTACTTATACACTGAATTGACGATGGAATTTCCCGTTATTTCCCGAGAACGCAGCACTGTTAAGGCTAGAAAAAGGGGGCGGGCCCTAATTTATACGGGAAAAGTTTACTGTGACGTCACACAAGAATATTACTTTTATCCATTCCTCATATTACCCGAAAATGAAATAATTTGCAACTTTAAACTGTATTAGCATAATGAACAACAACAATAAAACTTATCAATGCATTTACAAAAGTCGCTAGTTAAATCCCATACAGCTGGTTTTAAACAAATCACTGATTTCGATGAACTTGTCAATCATGACATCATTTTGGTAAAAATCGAGGTGCCTCATTAAATCGCTCTTTCGCAAGGGCATACACAAAATAAATCTTGACCATTATTTGAATGTAAATAAAGGATATGTTCCTTAACTTGAAAAGTGCTGCTGCTTCCTTTAAATCGAGAGTATGACTTTATAAGTATACAAAATATTTGGTAAAAGTCAAACATATTTCGACATGGGCCTATTTACATGAAATTATAACTATTAAAACGCGAATTCTATTCAAAGCAGCAGCACTTTCCAGAAAGTACAAAGTATGCAGAAACAATTAATAGCTTGAATTTTTAATTTCAACTAGGGTATGCCCTTGCGATATTGAAATTTGTTATTGACCTACATTCCCTGTACCTACTATGCATTCATCACGTGGATGTCCATCGATGGGACCAAACTCCATACAGTACAGAGTAGTTATACTATACTATTTCCATAAGTATTTAAGTTCTGTGATAATAGAACAGATGAATAAAAATAAATTCAGTTTTAAAAACAATTCCCGTTTTTGCACTTCTATTTTCCGTTGATTTCTCATGGTAAGCCTTAACAGTGCTGCGAAGGACAAGGAGAATACGGCGGGTGAGACCGGTCGGCAGGGGATGCTCACTCCTCCATGGTATCTGAGCCCACGTCTGATGTTTTTGAGGCCCTTGCTCTGCTCCAAATTTGTATTGTTTTGTGGACTTTTGATATTGAATACTGTTCGTTATCTCCATATCCTTCATTCACGAAAATTGCTGACATAGCAGTGACATAGAATTGAATTTGAAAGTTTGTGTGTGGGGGGGGATTAAACTTATCCGAAAAGAATTTGACAATGTATGATTCGGGATCGAGGGGGAATCAGTCCTTATTCCAATGTCTTTCAATACTTTTTTGTACAGTTACTTACTACTTTAATTAACAAAGTGTGGAGGTTTCAAAAACATTTCTATAGTAAAAATGTTTTGTCTGGAAAGGGGGGGGGGGCTAATATTTGATATAACAAACCATGTTAACGAGAATGAAAATGTTTTATAAAAATCCTAAGATTACGATTATGGCAGACCTTTCCGGCAAGCTCAGATAAACACATCTGATGTGTAAAGTTTATTAGTTGTTTAAATTTTATACAAAATAGAGTAGCTTCCTATATATTAAAATTCTGGATACAATGTAGATATAGCTGGAAAACTTTTCTATGCGGTACATGTGTGCGTGTGTAAAGGGGGGTGGGGCAAGGTGGATATGAATGGCAAAACATTTGAGTTTATTTTCCTGTTCTTTGGAAAGGTCTGAAAAGTCGCAAAAGGTCCGCCCTCTCCTTTTGAAATTAGTTCCAGACCTTTTTACTATTGAAATGTTCATTGAAACCCCCAAAAGTTTTTGTTAGTGCAATTCATGTAGTAAGTTTGTGTAAAAAGGTACTGAAAGATGTTGGACTTAGAACACCCCCCCCCCCTCAAAAAAAAAATTGTCTTTTGCCTTTTTCGCTGGTCAAACTCTTTTCAAGTAAGCTTAATCCACACCACCCCCACACATTTTCAAATTCGATTCGATTCTACGTCGTTGCTTTGTCAGCGATTTTCGTGAATAAGACATTGACCAAGACTTACATGTAATAACCTGTTTTTAATAATAGGGGATTTAATATGAATAGAATATATCGTTTATGATAAAAATTGTGTATTTTAAGTGAGTTAAAATAAAATAATATATTCCGTTTTCCGTTCCGTTCCGCTTTCCGTTCCGTTTTCCGTTCCGCGTTTTAGCAACACCCTGCATGTACATGTCTTATATTTGATTTTTTAAAGTCTTTCGCTTAACGCAGTGGTTAGAGCGTCTGCTGTCGTCACGAATTAAGGAGTTAATTGATTCTTACGTTGCAGGTTTGAATCCCACTGTGGGACTTGGAAACCGGTTCATCGGATAATCGAGACCGTATAAACCGAGGTCCTGTGTAGCAGTAGGTACTGGCACAAAAAAGACTCCTCACTGCCCAATGACCGTAAATAAGTGTCGAGTGTAGGATAATCACCGGCAAGTGGTGCGGCCTCCATATGAGAGAAAAATTCTAGAGAGGGACGTTAAACAATATACAATGTACAAACAATCAATTGATATTTATGTACCCATCCATATATCTATAATTACATACTGCGTCATTGAAAAGAGCTTGTATACGCCTTAAATTCCAGAAATTTCATCTGGACCGCTTTCGAATTTAAGGTACCCGCAAGTACATGTAGGTGGAGACATACAATTGCTTGAAGTGGTAAATTTACATTTAGCACATAATTTTCCATTTTCAGATTCTTCACTTAAGTAGAAATGGTGAAGATTGATTGATTGATTGATTGTACATTGTTTAACGTCCCTCTCGAGAATTTTTCACTCATATGGAGACGTCACCGTATGCCGGTGAAGGGCTTCAAAATGGAGAAGAGAGAGATTGTGTATTTTCATGATGCACAAATAATAAACAGTTCTAGTGTTTAGGGATGGGTTGTCTCTGTAGATGAATGCAGACCATAACACACCCATTACATGTTTGCATACTAATCGTGCACCTGACTTGCACTGACAATACCAGAATTTCGTTCTAAATACACCTAATGAAAACTAACATAGTAAAAGAAGTACCAAGTGTCGCTCGGCATTATTTTATACTTCCATACCAATCCCAGGTTTAAAAGAAAATGTTTAATAACTCTGATACAAAAAGTTCAGAAACTTTGGAAAATTGTTTTTCTCAAAGCACTGGAGTAACAAAATTTCTCAGCTTACGTGCACTGATGCTTTAAGTAAACGTTATCTTTCTTAATTATTTGAAAATACTTTGAAATAGAAATAGATAGTGAACAATAATAAAGATAAAGAATAATTGATTTTCGTAAAATGGCAAGCTGTAACATCCCTTCAAAATTCACGTGTAAAAAAAGTTCTTAAATTAAAGCATTTTTTTTCTTGTATTACCGTCATTGAATTTAATTTAAAACTAAATTGAGCATAGTTACGTACTAATCGAACATTCAATGACATTATATAGATAATTCTACATACCATATCCATACGATTTCCAATAAAACCTCGAGAAGAAAATTATCAGTATAAGTTTCATGGTGACGCAAAAATACCTGGGCCACACAAGAAGGAAGTTGATATTACTTTCAAAATAAATATGCTAAAGGCCATCTTGAAACAAAACAATTATTTGTTTTCTTACGACCAGTTGGTATAAAATTACCCGGTTCATTTGGGGGTTTTTTTGTTGTTTTTTTTTTTGTTTTTTGTTGGTTTTTTTTTTTTGTCGGCTTGGAAACTTTTTTTTTCTATTTTATCACTTAGTCTTATCATTCCGTCAACAAATATGTTTTAATATATTTTTAACTTACTTACCGACCCATTGCTTTTGTCCTGCATAGATGGAAGACAACAAACATTTTTTTGAAGGTGGCGTTTTCTTTTCAAAACGGCTGGTGTGTTTTTTAGTAATCACAATTCAATAAGAAAAGCTAACTTTAAAGGCCCTTTCACTTTCTTAAATATTTATACTGTTCAGTTTCGGTTGACAATGTCATATTTACTTGTATCACTAGGTCAGTTGGTGACCATGTATCTATTGAACTTGATGTAATTTTTTCCCTACACAGGGCATTAAGGCTTCTTAAAATTCTTCATTTCTTAATATTCTTTCAGTTAAATGTTAAAGTATATTTTTCTATATTTCACATAGTCTGATGCAAAATATGCTATTACATAAGTCAAAAGCTTTTTTCTAAAGACCATAGAACATGTTTTTTTCGAGCGAAGGCTGTGTTGATATTTAAATTCTCTGATGAAGTAGTCAAATAAGCCTATTTTCTTCAATATTTTAAGAAAATTGGTTTTCCCGAATTCTGTTTTCCTATGCTTAAATTATCCAAAAACAAATTATACCATATGAGAGCAGTGAGTTTCTTCTTTATTTTGATATTATTAAATTAATCAGAGCGTGATTGTCAACTAATTGATAAAATGAGAGGGCCTTGTTATGCTAAAGGGATCCTATCTTTTTGCTTAGAGAATACCAAAGGACAAAATAAAGCTCCATCATTATTGTGTTTTGTGTGTGTTTGCGTAAAAATCAAACCTTTTTGAAGTCAGTATTTGTATAAATGAAGCTCGTTTTTCACAAACAAAAAAATGCTGAAATAGTGCGGACTTGTTAAACAATCATAGTCAATTAATCTTCATTACTTAAATATTGCAAATTATTACTGAAGGAAAATGCTAAAATGTTTGTTACCTTTAATCTGTATTGACATTCTTTATTCTTATGCTTGTAAAAAAAAAAGCCTTATTATAAGACATATTTTATAGACATGCCATACTTTTTAATATTTAAAATATTTCCTGTAGATCTTTGCTTTGCTCCATTTATTTCCTTCTAATTATAAATTTAGTGAAGTTTTTCTTATAACATTGACAAAACTTAATATTACACTTATCCAGTAAAAATCAATAACTGTATATAGTTGTCCAATGACCGAAAGTGGGAAATATTTTAAAAGACTAGATTTATTTTAAGATCTATTTCCCTAGGGTTTCAATAAGGTGGACATCAAGGATAAGGTGCACAATCTGTGTCACTCAGAGTATTTTCAATATAGCATTGCATACTTCAATATGCATTACACTGTAATATTATTATAATTATCAGGTAGTATGTTTTCAATGTAACAATAATATTTTTAATACAGAAAACCATCACATACATGTTTATACATGTATAGAATGTTTGAGTTTTTGTTTGGTTAAACATTCTTTATTCAAAACATTGCAATTATTATGCCCCCGTAAACGAAATTTCGGGGGGGGGGGTGTAATTTTTATCGTGTCCGTCCATCTGTCTAGCTGTCTCTCTAGCTGTTCGTCCGCAAAAACTTTAACCTTGCCCATAATTTATGGCGTTATGACTTTCATATTTAACATGTGCATTTCGTGTTAAAAGACCTTTCTTTTGTTACCATCAAATTTAACCTTTTGACCTTGACCTTGGAATTTGACCCACTTTTACACAAAAATTCAAAACATTTACTTTGGCCATATCTTTGAAACGTTAGATACCAGGACTTTTATACTTAATGTATATATTTTTTGTGCCAAGACCTTTCATTGAAAACCAACAACTTTGATCTTGACCTTGGAGATCTCCATACTTATGAAAAAATTTAACCTTAGCCATGACTTTTGAACCGTATGGAGCTAGGGCTTTCATACACTACATATGTTATCCTTGTGAGAAGACCTTTTATTAGATACCACGAATTTTGACCTTGAACTTGGAGTTTGAAGTTTTAAATGGTAGATACAAGGAATTTCAAATATCATTTCTTTCTGGCAAGACCTTTCATTTGAAAACAACAATTTTGACCTTGACCTTGGAGATTTCCGTGCTTACAAAACAACTTGATCCTTTGCCTTAGTTTTTAAACAATAAGGGCTAGGGCTTTCATATTTCACAAATGTAATTATTGTGAGGAGACCTTTCATTGAATATCAACAACTTTCACCTTGACCTTGAAGTTCCACCTACTTTTTAGAAACTCTAACCTTTGCCATAACTTTTGAACGGTAAGGGTCAGCACTTTCATACTTCCCATATTTAATCTTTGAGAATAGGCCTTTCTTTAGACCCTTTGACCTTGACCCCGGAGTTTGTTCAACCTTTAAAAACGTTTACCTTGGTCATAACCTTTGAACAAGTGTTGCTAGGGTTTTATATTTTACATTTGTATTTCTTGTGAAAAGGTACATGTACCGACATATTTGATCTGCATTTAAAATAAAGCTTAACCTTCGCTATGTTGCTATACGGGGAGGCATTAGTGTTTTACAAACACGTCCTGTTTTTTATGTTGTACGTTTGGTTTAATTCGAAAATTCTTACATTTAGAAACCTGTCAATAGCATTCTGTTGAGAATTAATAATGCAGCTCCAGAGCAGAATCTTAATCTTGTTGACTTTCTGACAACAGAATATAATGACTGACTGCAGAAAAATATCTACAAGAAAGTGATTTATCAACCTAATACATCTTAAATAGCAAATTGTACTTGATCGTTAAATCTTTATTATGTTCAGCAACTCAGCTTAACAACAAACAAGCTACATGTAATTCAAAAATTTGTCGTTTCCCGCTTTCGATGTCTTTTTGGGTGAGATGTCATTTTTATGAGAGATTGAGTCAAATTTTAACGCTCTATCACATGTCATTTAGAAATTATCACCGAAGTTGGATTTTTTTAAAAATAAGGTCAATCGTTAAGGTCAGAATTCATAGCATGCCCGAAAATATCTTGTCAAAGGTATACATTTGTCAAATATGAAAGTCCTATCTCTTCTTAATCAAAAGTTATAAGGAAAATTAACAATTTAGAAAAGTAGGTCAAACTGCAAGGTCAAGGTCACATGATAAAAAAAACATAGTGTATTTAGAAAGGTCTTGTCACAGGAATACACAGGTTTAATATAAAAGCACTATATGTATCTCTTCTCATTCAGAATTTATGACCAAGGTTAAAGTTTATGAAAAAGCAAGTAAAACGTCAAGGTCACGAGATCAAAAATCATAGTGTTGTTAAAAAGGTAATATACATTCTAATATGACAACCCTATTTCTTCTCATTCAAACGTCATGTCCAATTCAAAGTAATGTTTAATTTTTTTTACAAGGTCAAACTTGAAGGCCTATGATGCCTTTGCTGCGTCAAAAATCTTAGTGTATTCAGAAAAGTCTTGTCACAGTTAATGTACATGTGTTTTTGTTCAAAAGATATGACCAAGGTTTTTGAAACGTAGGTCAAACTTCAAGGTCAAGGTAACGAGGTCACAAATCATAGTGTATCAAGTCTTCTCACAGGTAGTACATATCTCTAATATGAAAGCCCTCTCTGTTATCAATCAAAAGGTATGGCAAATATTAATTTTTTTTCATAAGTATGGAAATCTCCAAGGTCAAAGTGAAAAGGTCAAGGTTGTTGGTATCCAATAAATGGTCTTGCCATAGAGAATACATATGTGAAATATGAAAGTCCTAGAATATACCGTTCAAAAGTTATGTCCAAAGTTAAAATTTAGATTATTTTGTGTAAAATTGAGTCACCCAGAGAAAGACCGTGTCAAAAGAAATTCAAAAGTGAAATATGAAAGTCATAACTCTACTAAATCAAAAGTTATGGGCAAGGTTAAAATTTTTGTGACGGACGGACAGAAAATTAGATTTACTTTCGCGAAGGCAGGGGGACAATAAGAACGCTAAATGATATGCTTCATTGTACACCTTATGTACACCATTGGCACAGTCTCGTTTAAAGTCATCATTTCGTAAATTCTATGGTCGATACAATGACCTTGTCAGCAAATACAATTTATCATTGAATGAAATGCTGACTGACGTTTTTCATACCAATTGTTAGTCCATTATTTATACACTGAATTGACTACGGATTTTTTCCGTTATTTCCTGATTATGACAATGAGCACACGGCGGGTGTGACCGGTCAGCAGGGGATGCTCACTCCTCCATGGCACCTGATCCCACCTCTGATGTTTCGGAGGTCCGTGTTTGCTCTGCTCTTGTTTTGTATATTTGTTTAATGGACGTTGAGATTGAATACTGTTCGTTATTTCCATATCCTTACAATAAAGAGCTTGTTCCTGTCATCAATCATACAAGCAGAGAATAGAAAGCTATCTAATGTTTTTGGACAATTTTTGGACAACTTTCCTGTTAACATTGAATATAATATTTCATCTAGGTAAAATGCATTTTGTCACAAAATAAAGCAGATAAAAAATAAAACAATTTTATTATATGTTTTATTTGTTTTAATGATCTTGTAAAAAAAGAATCCAACTCAAGAGCTAAGGACAGCGATGTTGTGGTAGTATGACAGAATAAATGCTAAATGAAAAATACATTAGCTGCTAACTTATAAAAGTTTAAATAGACCCAACAATTGAAAGCACTATCACAATCAACAAGGAGCTTTATAAAAAAAAATCAATTATAATACATTTAAGCAATGAATTCATATTTTTGGCTGTCTTCGGTCCTATAACACACCTGGCCGTGCCGACAAATTGAATACCGCGCGTTAGCGCGGTATGATAAATTTGTCGGCACGGCCAGGTGTGTTATAGGACCGAAGACAGCCAAAAATATGAATTCAATGCTTATATTTACATTCTCTAATTTTCCTTCTTCATAATTGCTTATTTCGTTAACATTTAATGTGAATTTAGCGCCTTTCAAAACTAACGTGGTTAATAGACGTAAGAGCCGTTTGTGACGTCAGATGACGTTAAGTGACGTTGCAAAGTTAAATTACACAAATGAACATTGCGATTGAAAAAGTGACAAATTAATTCTCAGCGCACATTACGTTAATTTCTACGTTAATTTTTCAGGGTTGTAGTTTTTCATTAAATTGAAATAAAACATTTTACATTTTGGTGTTTCTAGAGTATTGAAAATGCATGTAGTTCCTACTGTGTATTCTAACGCGCGGTGACAAGGTTTCGCGTGTGTTATAGAAATTTGAACGTCGTGGATTTCTAATGGATTTGATAAGGAAAATTATACTGAATGTAAATATACATACATGTACATACATGCAAAGCATTGAAAAACACGATTGAGATATAACAAGTATCTAATTCATGTGTTTAATAACCTCAATCTTTGAATGTTTATTTTCCTTTTTTCTAAAAGTATAAATGAAATCCAATGACGCTGAAGCGTGATAAAAATGTTTTTAATTTGCTTCTAGTTTCATAATAACATAACTTTCATTATCATTGGGGACACGTAACTCTTGGTAAGTGTGTGAATCATTTTTAGGTGATTCAATAGAAACATAGTTCCCTTCGTCATTGGAGGAATGCAGTGCTTGGTAGTTATGCGAATCATCCTTCGATGTTTGTAATGTTTCGATCGTTGTCTGTAACGTTTCTATGGTGGAAACATACGTCTGGGAGTGTCTTCTCCTGCTTATGCAGTTTCGAAAAATTCCTCTTCTGCGACAAAAATTTTAGAAATATAATTAAAACCATTTAATGGTCTGAAAGATAATAAATAGATATACTGAATATTCGACAAGTGCTCTTAAAAATCATTACGGTTTAACATTTTGTAAGAGAAAAGATGTCGATATTGTTGATAAATGCAAAATCCTAGCTCATTCCTTAATGCATTTAAATGAAAAATTGACATCAATATGATTCATAAAATCTTAAGAATACAAAAAAGTATAATACCGTAGTAATAAAATAACTGTTAAAAGGATGAGAAAAGAGGCATATGCTCCAAAAATCCCGCCAAAAACAAGTGGTTTTGAAGGCATACTTTTATAACGGAGGGTCAGCGTAAAAAGAGTACCTTTTCCTTGACAAAAAATTATCTTGTGGTCAGATTTTTAATAAAAAATCAGTTGTGAATAATAATTTTATAAAAACTCAGATTTGAACTTGTTCTTATGCTTTTAAATCTCATGGTTTTCAGCATTTAAATGAAATGATTCCGGTAATTGACTCACTTTTGTTACACATTTTACCAATATATGGCTTTTTACATCCTTCTGAACAACTTCCATTAAATCTATCACAGTTGCCTTTAGCACAATTTGAACTACAGGGATGAACACAATTTTCCCCATGCATTTTTTGAGGACATTCTGAAATGGTTACAGTTATTATTAAAAACAAACATAAATCTACACAACCTGATAATGCTAAATTATAAAAAAAAATGATCAACAATGCAATTTGTATTCATTTTTTTAAATATGATATTCCCATAAAATTTTGAATCCTCTATTTGACCCCACCCACCTCTCTTGGTATCATTATTTAACTAAATCTAACTTAAATCTACACTTCACTATAGAGATTTCTTTTTTTCCTCAGCGGCTTTAAAAAAATATAGAAATATGATATAACTAGCTGCAATAATGTAGCCCTCTCCGATTTTTAGCCGGGCTTATTGCTCAAAGAGCAATTGCCGGCTTATGTGATCCAGTTCAAGGCAGGATGTTGACCCCATAGTCGCCATTTTAAAGTTACGTGCAAAAATATAGTTCTTACTCTCAACCGCTTTTGAGATAATACAAACGCCAAATAAAGCAACAGAAATAAAATGAAGTTTTATCTATATAAAATAAAAATTAGTAATGACTTTGAAAACTTCAAAGAAAGTCAAAGAACATAGTTCATTAGCGTAAGGATTTTTGAAAATCAGTGTTACCGTAGTTCTCTACACATATGAGGTAAAGCAGGAGAGGGAACCAGACTTTCCTGTTTGTTTACATTCAGCTGCGGTACCAGATTAATTCTGATTCTGACAAAATCGGACCGTGGTATTAGGATTGAAAAACTCACTGTCAGCATGGTCAGTGTCTTATCATTTATATTGATAGTTAAAAAAACCAGAAGTCTCTGTCGAGACTGAAGCTCTACTGGTTTGTACTTATAGCAAAGGAAGAGAAAAGTACTTAAGCAGTTGGAAATTGAAACTTTTCAACAGCAATAAATAGAATAATGATCCTTGATTAAGTCTCTTTATGTTCTTAGTGCAGTCTACTTGCATGCCACATTTATATTATAATCAGACTAAAATTGTATTTGGAGTAGCATTTTGAAAGAATTTCACAGAAATTTCTATTTTTAGTAACCACGGCAACACCGTTCATCGAAATCAAAAACCGATACACAGAATTATGTATCTTAGTGTAGTCTACTTGTGTGCCAAGTTATATTGAAATCAGACTAAAACTGTAGGAGGAGTAGCATTTTGAAAGAATTTCACAGAAATTTCTATTTTTAGTAACCACGGCAACACCGTTCATCGAAATCAAAAACCGATACACAGAATTATGTACCTTATTGTAGTCTACTTGTGTGCCAAGTTATACTGAAATCAGACTAAAACTGTAGGAGGAGTAGCATTTTGAAAGAATTTCACAGAAATTTCTATTTTTAGTAACCACGGAAACACCGTTCATCGAAATCAAAAACTGATATACAGAATTGTGTATCTTAGTGTAGTCTACTTGTGTGCCAAGTTATATTGAAATCCGACTAAAAATGTAGAAGGAGTAGCATTTTGAAAGAATTTCACAGAAATTTCTATTTTTAGTAACCACAGCAACACCGTTCATCGAAATTAAAAACCGATACACAGAATTATGTATCTTAGTGTAGTCTACTTGTGTGCCAAGTTATATTGAAATCAGACTAAAACTGTATAAGGAGTAGCATTTTGAAAGAATTTCACAGAAATTTCTATTTTTAGTAACCACAGAACACCGTTCATCGAAATCAAAAACTGATATACAGAATTATGTATCTTATTGTAGTCTACTTGTGTGCTAAGTTATATTGAAATCAGACTAAAACTGTAGAAGGAGTAGCATTTTGAAAGAATTTCACAGAAATTTCTATTTTTAGTAACCACGGAAACACCGTTCATCGAAATTAAAAACCGATACACAGAATTGTGTATCTTAGTGTAGTCTACTTGTGTGCCAAGTTATATTGAAATCAGACTAAAACTGTAGGAGGAGTAGCATTTTGAAAGAATTTCACAGAAATTTCTATTTTTAGTAACCACGGAAACACCGTTCATCGAAATCAAAAACCGATACACAGAATTATGTATCTTAGTGTAGTCTACTTGTGTGCCAAGTTATATTGAAATCAGACTAAAACTGTAGGAGGAGTAGCATTTTGAAAGAATTTCACAGAAATTTCTATTTTTAGTAACCACGGCAACGAAATCAAAAACCGATAAACAGAATTGTGTATCTTAGTGTAGTCTACTTGTGTGCCAAGTTATATTGAAATCAGTCTAAAACTGTAGGAGGAGTAGCATTTTGAAAGAATTTCACAGAAATTTCTTTTTTTAGTAACCACGGAAACACCGTTCATCGAAATCAAAAACCGATACACAGAATTATGTATCTTAGTGTAGTCTACTTGTGTGCCAAGTTATATTGAAATCAGACTAAAACTGTAGGAGGAGTAGCATTTTGAAAGAATTTCACAGAAATTTCTATTTTTAGTAACCACGGCAACACCGTTCTTCGAAATCAAAAACCGATACACAGAATTATGTATCTTAGTGTAGTCTACTTGTGTGCCAAGTTATATTGAAATCAGACTAAAACTGTAGGAGGAGTAGCATTTTGAAAGAATTTCACAGAAATTTCTATTTTAAGTAACCACGGCAACACCGTTCATCGAAATCAAAAACCGATATACAGAATTGTGTATCTTAGTGTAGTCTACTTGTGTGCCAAGTTATACTGAAATCAGACGAAAACTGTAGGAGGAGTAGCATTTTGAAAAATTGTTTAAAGACAGACAGACGGACAGACAGACAGACAGACAGACGGACGGACGACGGACGCATTACTATCGCATAAGCTCTTCTGGTCTCTGACCAGTAGAGCTTATGCGATAGTAATGCGTCCGTCGTCTAAAAAATCATCAGAATATAAAAGTGATTTGTGTCAGAAATCCATTCTGCTCTGTAAATGAGCCCCGCTTTCTGTACTTCTGAGTACTTTGATTTTAATTTGGTGTTTTCTGGAGAGGGCTATGTACAATTTCATAGCATCTCCGTAATGCTGGAAATATTTTTTTAAATAAACTGCAGACAAAATAAATTTTTACATTCAACTTGCTTCTAATAAGCCTAAGGAGTTGCAATGTAGCTCTCCCCCCCCCCTCCCCCCCCAAAAAAAAGAAAAAAAGGGGGAGAGGGCTACATTATTGCAGCTAGATATAACTTCCTATACTTTTGATTCCCCCTTGAAGCGACCAACCTGCAGAACTGTCGCTCTTCGATTAAATATATTGACAGACCGAATACAAACCAATTCCTTCAGACCAGCGAGCTACAGATCTGCATCTATATAGCGATCGAGAATTTCCTTTTCCAAAGTCTGCCTCCATGAAAAAATACAATGTAGTTTGTAACTGCATGACCACGTGATTTGTTTTTTCATTGAAAGTTGGGGATATTATTTTCGGTGTGTCAGTCGGTCTGTATTTCTCTTTGTAACACTTCTGCTTCGCTGGATATCTCCAGAAGCCTTAGAGCTTTTGCATACATTTACAAGTTTACATACAACACCTTATGAACAAAGGAACACCTATATTGATTTTGACGTCAAAAGGTCAAAGGTTAAGATAATAAATTTAGAAAATATATTTGTGTATAAATGTAATTTCCTACTGATATCTCAAGACGCTTTTGAGTTTTTACAATGAAATTTCATAACATAACTCCCTGCGGCTCCGCTCACTCTTCTTA
Organism: Saccostrea cuccullata; assembly: GCF_032062105.1. Lineage (NCBI taxonomy): Eukaryota > Metazoa > Mollusca > Bivalvia > Ostreida > Ostreidae > Saccostrea > Saccostrea cuccullata. The sequence goes on from NW_026922689.1 coordinate 114,130, forward strand.
AAATACCCCCCCCCCTCAAAAACCTCCCCCCCCCTTTAGATTGAATGCTTTTCTTTTCTTCTTTAAGGAGGGGATACAGATTCTCTTAATAAGCTTGGTTAAAAGAAGCCAACAAAACAAGGAATGTTTGTAGATGGAAATATGTACACTTCATGGAAACTAAAATGATTTACCAAAATATTAGTATGCTATATTAATAAGTTAATATGAACGTATACATCTAGCTACCTTTACTACACATTTCTCCCATCCATCCCGAGGCGCATCCGTCAACACACCTGTTCAACTCGTGATGACACAAACCGTTTTTACAATGTCCAACACATTTGTAATTACAACCAGGTCCATACCAACCAAAAGGGCACGCTGTGTGTTTAAAAGTTCTTAAAATATAACAAATCGATTGAAATAGAAAAAAAGATCAGTCCTTTTAATCAGAGAAGAAAAAAAGAACATGTGATAATATTACTTTTTCAAACTAACATAAAATTAGAACAAAAACTAGAGGTACTATGAGCAGTGAGCTCATCCCGCCTCCTATATAAATATAATGGCAGTGTCCATGTTTTACTATGGGAAACCCAAAATATGTGTCGGATCAAAAAGTAAAATAGGAGGTGCACAATGGCAAGGTGGAATAAAGATTCTGTGAAAGTCTCATATAATTTCATTCATTGGTATGCGAGAAGTTGCGGAAAAAAAGATGGGTACCTCAATGCGTAACAGATGAAATCACATAAATTGCGACTTAGACTGGCTTTCGTAGATCTGTATACATTTCAAATTTTGTAAAAAATAGTAATTTGTTTTAACAAATTACTTATCTGTTATAACAAATTATTAATCTGTTATATCAAATTATTAATCTGTTATATCAAATTAGTAAATCTAGTGACGCAGAGTATACGAAACAAAACAGGGACAGGGAACCAGGCTAACCGACTTGAGCCAGGTGTAAATAAAACGTGACGTCACAGTGCATACATTCTCTATAATAAAAACCAAAAACATGATGTCATGATGCATTGTAGTTCGTAGTTATCTAATCGATAGATCAGATTGAGTCACACTCTAATGTTTACAAAGCATTTTTATGGGTACAAAGGAAATAAATTCGTTATCTAGTTCCAATCAAGGGTAAATCCCCGTACACCCTTGATGTAACCTGGATAACTAACAGAATATCACGCCTTACTTAGAATTGTTCTAAAAAATATTCCATGTAATGAAATACTTAATTTTTCATTTAAACAACATATACACCTTAAGCAACGTGACAAATTGAGATGAAGAGATTTCTGTCAGTTTTTTTTTCAAATAAATGCACATGAAGAGCCGAGCACATGACAAAAAACAGTTGCTACGTATTTTTATCGCCTTTAAGTAGTTCAACCGCAGCCTAGATTCGAACTCACGACCTCCAATCACGGAACTAGCGCTCTAGCGACTGAGCTACATGTACTGTGAACAGTTTGAGTGAATTGAAGAAAGTCGTAAACTGAAGTTTACTGCTTTTTTTATTTCAGATATCAATTAGATTATATTTTTGTGCTTTTGATACGAATATGGATTAAGAATCTCTTACAAAAACCAAATAATATTAAAATAACATACAACTCGAAAGCCAGCTTTTTATAATGTAATATTCATTTGTTTACGTTAAGTTGATAAGGTGGCACTTTAAATGTAATAGAAAGGCAGTCAAATAATTCCTTCGGTACTATATTTATTTGGCTTTTAGTATAAATAAAGTTTAAAATGTACAGAAAAAATAATTGATTAAAAAAATTATATTGAAGGTCAGTTTACCTTACCATATGCATTCATAAATCCGGAGATCAATGAAAGAACATTGATAATAATGTTTGCAGAGGATTCCATACGTCTTACAGTCCTTATTTTAAGGAAATAAGGAAATCAACGAAATAATTTTTCATTTATTTTAAATTCAAAAAGTATGTAAATAAGTGAATTACGTAATGCTTATAATGTCATGCAGTTACACGGAATTATTTCAAGTCCTTGCATAGGCTATCAGGATCAATTTTTCTACATCTTAAAGTTACTAGTAATTATAAAATCGAAAGAACACTTTGAATATTAGAACACATTATTCAATGCAGATACTGTAGTAGGCAGTAATGCCGTAATAAATATATACACACGTAATACAGAAATTAAAAAGTATGGCTGCTTACAGATGAACTACAAAAGGAAATAAAACTGCACAGTGGTAGAAGGTGTATCATAATGTAACAACTGTGGAGAATCAGGTCTACGGATTTTTTTGCGCTCGAATCGAAAGACCCGATCGAGGCGTTTATCGTTTTTGTCCTGTCTGTCTGTTTATCTGTTTGTCTGCAAACTTTAACCTTCGCCATAACTTTTGAACCATGAATGAAAGAAACTTCATATTTGGTATGCATATTTCACTAATTAGGCTCTTTTAAATGACACCAAGGTCAATGACCTTGTAACCTTGACTGTGGCCTATATGCTAAAATAGTTTTTTTTGCAAACTTTAACCTTCGCCATTACTTTTGAACTCATATTTGGTACATGTATGCATACATCACTAATTACATGTAAGCTCTTTTAAATGACACCATGGAGAATGACCTTGTGACCTATACGCTAATTATATCTTTCTTGTCGGCAAACTTTAAACTCCGCCATAACTTCTGAACGAAGAAAAAGAAAGAGAATTAAAATTTTGCATGCATACATGTACTCCACTAATTAAGCCCTTTCCCATGACACCAAGGTCAATGACCTTGACTGTGTCCTTTATGCTAAAAATAGCTTTTTTGAACCATGAGAGATAGATACTTCAGATTTGATATGCATTCTTCACTAATCAAGGTCTTTCAAACGACACCAAGATCAATGACCTTGTTACGTTGTCCGTGACCTAAAGGGTGTTAAGAATGTTCAATCCCAATTTTTCTTTCATTTTCGAAAAGAAATACAAAGAGAAGATATTTAAAGTTTGTGATATTTAATGTTCACAGAATCCATTCTTGCTACTGATAAGGTTTGAACTGAGTTTGATTGAAAGGAAAAGGGGAGGGTAGGTATTAAAACAGATGATGTCTGTGCAGAAGAATCAGGGATGAAGCATATTTGTAAAATATCTGAGGCACATATGTCAGTATATCCTTTCAAATACTTATGCAAAACTCCTCTAGTTGGTATAGAATATTATATAAATATTGCATGTAGTTGAGTGTAACATTGAAAATTTTCACCCCAAGAAAACCATTGTCAACCGAGGCGCAGCCGAGGTTGACAATGGTTTTCGAGGGGTGAAAATTTTCAATGTTACACTTAACTACATGCAATATTTATTATATTATACTGAATGTTTTATAGAAATACATATTACAGTGAACCGTGCGCGCATAAATTCCACGCAGTCGCTATTTTTTGTAATACCACCCGTCGTCAAGCAATGTTGACTGTTGCTACGCAGGAGGGTGTGGCTTCATTATTCAGCGGGTAGTAGTGTTTTTTATCAAATGTTTCTCGACGAATCAGATACAAGTAATTTACATGAAAGTATAATATATGAATATGACAAACTATTCTTTGGAAAAATTACTATAATCTTTCTTTTTACCTAACCTCATCAGTTGTGAAGTTGTGAATAACAAGAGTAAATAATCCAACATTTTGACGCGAAATGACCAGCATTTTTATCATTTTAGTGTTTTAAAGATGGTTATGTATATTTTCATATTAAAAAAAATCCTGTAATTTCCTGTGAAAATTAATTGCTGTGAATCGAAAGCACAATTATCTTGTGTTTATGCCGCCAGACTGGAAATTTAGTTTTTCTTATCTTTTCAGTAAACAATACTTCAAAATTTTCAAAACTTATTTTTAAACTTTCTTAACACACTTATATGCTAAAAATATGCGGGTTTTTTTAAACTTTGTTGCCGCCGGGCGCATAGTGTTTCACAAACACATCTTGTTAAAATACAGTTTCGTGAATACAGTTTCGTGAAACTATATCCACTTTGATTGAGATGGTAGTGAATGATTATTGATTGAAAATTAATTTCATTTTTAATATGTACATCTTTTACCTAATCTGAAATACAAAAAAAAAAATATTGCGGACATATTCATGAACTGGTGTCCATTAAAATCGATTTCTGTAGCTACGACTTCACAATTTTTTCGAAACCAATCATCCTTTGAATATTTGCTCTACGAGATAAGATAAGGTGTATTATTACCTTATTTGTTAAAATACTAAATTAATACCTCATTCTGTAGAAAATTAAAACAAAATTCCTGTTCAGATTGAGTTACGATATACGTGGAATTTTTTGCAATATTCAAATTTAAGGATTTCTCCTTAAATTTAGAAATTTATTTTTAGCCAGTAATTATAAAGTAGTATAACCTATCTTATTTCTAATTAGAGTACATGTATGTAAACGCATGTGTATTTTCAAGCGAGAACCTAAAAGGTTTGTTTTTCATCTAGTACTACCATGTACGTGAATGCCCAAGAGGAATAGAGCATGCTTTAACGCAGTATAAAATAGATGAATATAGATCGCAATGTACATAAAATGTACAGTAAAGTTCTGAAGCACGTTAATGTTGATTTCGTTGTATATCTAATAAATAAACATTATGTATCGTTAGAAAAAAGGTAGATATTTGTAATCATCATTATTTCACAGGTTTAACGTAACATTTTCATAACTTATGTTATCATTTAATTCTTGATAGCTTCTCTTGATAGACGGTGTTATTCCTCCTTCGTATTGAGCGTGTGCTGGACTTTGGTCATCTGTTAAATCAGCAGTAGTAGAGGTTTGATTTGAGGATTTCCTTAAAAAAAAAGTAAATAAATTAAGATTTTCTTTCGGTATTTACATGTAAAAATTGTTAATGTAAATAAAAAATGCTATAATTGCTCTTGTTGTAAACCAAATAATTGAATATGAAATTTTATAAATAAATAATTTTTACATATTACCTGAAGCGTTTCCAGACAGCTATTAAAACACAACACAAATTCAGTACAACTGACAGAATGAGTGCCAAGATCCACGGAAGAATAGAACCTATATAATAGATTATTAATCTTTTTAATGATATAATGAATTAAGGAATATAGAATCTTTTTTTCTATAAAATCTACTGTAGTTACAATAAAAAGAGCCCAAAAATTCTTATATTCTCCATAAAACTCATTTTTAACTAAATAAAGATGGGGTAAGAAGAGGTGGAAAATATCAAAACTTATTTTAGTTTCTCTTTTGAATTTGTTTCGAAATAAATATATATTTTTTACCTTGTTATACAGATATGTATACATTACATTTCGGTTGTGTGCTGTTTCCTGTCACTTTTAAGCAGTTTGTTCCTGTGAAGGGTTCTTGACATCCTCTTGGACAAGATCCATTGTATCTCTCACACGTGTCATTAAAACCACAGTGTAAACTACATTCTTCCTTGCAGTTTAGTCCGTAATACCCAGGTTGGCATTCTGAAGTATCAGACCAAAATTGAGGGTAATGCTTTGGTAAGTGATTACAAATACTATAGATTAAACCATGAATCATAAAAAGATATCATGCCGATATATTTTACAGACCTCGATTACAATTTATGCCCATCCATCCAAAGGAACAAATACAAGAGCCATCAGTGTGTTGACATGTGTCGATACATTTAGGAGAACATTTCTGTGAACACTCTGTACCATAATATCCTTTTTCGCAAACTGCATAATAATGAAGTAAATAGAAATACTTTTCACGCATTAAAATAGCGCAGTATAAATTGATGAAAAAAGGGTAACGATATTTAACAATAATCGATCTCACAAAAACCTCATATAAAACAAATCTTTGAGCAGGGCATCTCAAAAGAAAATTAACTTGTATACTAACACCTGAACCTCGAGTCAAAAGTACGTAATATTTTATAAATCTTATCTATGTCGCTTCATTGAATACAAAATTTAACGACTTTAATTAATTAAACACAGATTATGTTTAATTATTATATCTTTACTGATTTTTCATTATGTACATGAAAGACCGAATCGATATTTTTTTGCTGATTCCCTGAACAATGCCTTCAAAAACCATATCTCTTTTTTTAAAAAGGCGTTAAGTCGATTAATTAATACATGTACACATCTTTTCGGAATGCATAAAAATGTCGTATATATTCATGTATGTTATTGTATCCTTTTCCAACATTTGTCACATATGTCTCCCATGTAACTGTCGAAACATCCTTCTGCACAGACTCCGTGGTCACACTAGTACTGTTTGAATAGCCTTTCATACATACATGTACGTCCGTTCCCGAAATACGCGGAGGGACACCTAATCTCATGGAGAAGAGATTATTTGCGGTTAATAAACCTGCCATGGGTGATAATTTGAATACGCTTTCAAACATGATGTTTAATAAAATTGATTAGGACGTTTTATAACGTTTTTCTTGGTATTACATTTTACTGTGTCAAAATGAACATCGTAATAACGAGACTCCTGGGTTGTTTTTTTTTAAATATTTAAGAAATAAGGTATCATTTTTTGAGTTTTATCGAGATGTAAAACGGGTTGGTCACGTGATCAAATCCCATAAAGCCCGAAGGGCTTTATGGAAGATTTGATCATGTGTCAACCCGTTTTACATCTCGATAAAACTCAAAAAATGATACCTTATTACTTATATTTACATTTGTGACTTATTCATACTTTATATTTGCCTGATTGTTACTTTTAACGTGTGAAATGCGTTAATTTTTCAAACCCAACGGCATGTATGTAATCTACTAAACGCGCGTCGACCCTTTATGACGTCACAGAGAAATTACGTGGAACGTTTATCCAAACGCACATCTATGACCTCTTGACCCCAAACCTGTATTTACACAGTTATAAAAACGCTTGCCTTCAGTAGTGTTATGTAAAGGAAAACATTTGCAAATGTAAATATAATAAGAAAAATTACCGCTGCTACAGAATGAGCCAGTATATCCCGCTGCACAACCATTATAACAATGTCCAGTTTGTTTGTCACAGGGGTCGTTATTTTTTTACAGTGTCTGCTGCAGTTGAATTTACAGTCCACACCATAATATCCTTTTGTACACTCTTTAAAAAAACAAGATATATAAACAATGCATGGAACAATCATGTGATCAGTGCATACATATGGACCCCCAAAAAATTCATGAAGTAGAATCAGGTGCCTAGAGAGAATAAGCATCCCCTATTGACCCCGAGTCCTATGTATTGGTCAGGAAGAAATTTCTGACCTCAGATTTAGTGCAAAGAAACATGAAAACAATAAACAATTTTCAAGCTCAAAGTTCTTTTTAACAAAACAAATCTGAAGCAGAACGAATACTGGACAGTAAAATAATCAAATATTAAGCTCACTAGGATACATTGTCAGCATATTGATTGAGTAACTATTGGTAGTTGAAAATACGTTGTCCATTAAACAGTACAAAATATGAGTAGAGCAAACACGGACCTCCAAAACATCGGAGGTGGGATCAAATGCCATGGAGGAGTAAGCATCCCCTGTCGACCACACCACTTCAAACTTAAGAAATAAAATCATCAATACCGGAAAAAACACGTTCGAAACAGAATCATCAACAATATTGAAAACAAAACATACTTTCATCGCAATATATTCCGTGCCACCCTTCAGCACATTCGTTGTCACATTGACCAGTCTCGTGGTTGCAAAATGCCTTGTTTTTGCAATGTCCAAAACAACTTGCTTTACATTCAAGACCATGCCTTCCTCCTTGGCACTCTGTGAAATCCAGATTTATAAACAAATCAACAATTTAACATTCACAACAAACATGCGATCTCAAATAAGATGGTTTTTGCTTTAAACTAAATAAATGAAAATAAGTAATTTAACTTTAATGTACAATAGAGCCCCATAAATCCGAATGTCTTGTGTTGCTATAGAAATCTTCAGAATTATACTCCTTGTAATAGTAAGATCGTATTAAAAGAAATCTTCGTCATGAAGAATGGGCAAAGGGGGGCGGAGCCCATATTTTGTGACGAAGATTTCTCTAAATATTATCTTACTGACTTAGAACAGAATCCCAGCCATCAAATGAATGAATCAAAAATGAAAGAAAAAGTGAGCTAGCTCACATACCCCACGCTCCCCCATAACTTGACGGTAAAACACATAATGAAAGGCACAGTGCACTTTAAATACATAGTATAGATCAAAAAGGGCAAAAATTGCAAAAAAATCTTCACATCAAAATGTCTTGCATATGAGGACATTTAAATGTGGAATGAAGTTTCTAGATAAATAATGGAATCAAAATTTCTTGGCAATATACAAATCCACACATTAATTTGAAGTGGTTGGGGGGGGGGGGGTGAGAAATTTTCTTGAATAATAGGCAAAACTCTTTGGGATAAAATAATGGAATATGTCCTAAATATCTGCATAGGTTGACGAAACGATGTACAACAGTTTAGGAGGAGTGGTGCTGACAAACTGTTCATCTCTCTATTCAAAATATGGCCAAAAGGTCTAAGTTGGAAAGTGTGGAAAGTCCCGGATAAATAAAGGAATTGGAATTTCCTGGTAATATGCACATTTACATATTGTGTCCTAAATATCTGCGAAGTTTAACGAAATTCTGTGCAGCGGTTTATGAGGAGTTGCGCTGACAAACTGTTCATCTCTATGTAAAAGGTATGGCCAAAAACCTAAGTTTTTAGTGTGGAAAGTCCCGGAAAAAATAAAGGAATCGGAATTTCCTGGCAATAAGAACATCTACATATTGTGTCCTAAATATCTGCAAAGTTTGACGAAATTCTGTGCAGCGGTTTATGAGGAGTTGCGCTGACAAATTGTTCATCTCTATATTCAAGGTATAGCCAAATGCCTAAGTTAAAAAGTGCGGAAATTCCCGGAAAAAATAAAGGAATCGGAATTTCCTGGTAATATGCACATCTACACATTGTGTCCTAAATACCTGCAAAGATTGACGAAATTCTGTGCAGCGGTTTATGAGGAGTTGCGCTGACAAACTGTTCATCTCTATGTAAAAGGTATGGCCAAATGCCTATGTTAAATGTGCAGAAATTCCCGGTAAAATAATGGAATCGAAATTTCCTGGTAATATGCACATCTACACATTGTGTTCTAAATACCTGCAAAGTTTGACGAAATTCTGTGCAGCGGTTTATGAGGAGTTGCGCTGACAAAAAAAGAGGACTGACTGACTGACTGACGGACCGGTCAAAAACATTATACCTCCCGCAACTAGTTGCGTGGGGTATAATAAACTCCACGATAGTGTTATATGTAATGCCTGAATCGATCGCTCATTGTACATATCAACTCACAATCAATATCGAACACACGCGGTTTCAGAATGGACTGCAACCCATTCAGGTTAGCAGGGACTTATTGAATGAAATTACTTTGATTTACTGGGAAATTGGTCATGATGAAGATATTAAAGCCTCTGTGTTGATGAATATCCTTATAAATAAAAATCTGTTCATGTTTGATTTTCTTTTAAAATAATTGTGTAAAGATAACAAAAAAACTAGTCCACAACGCTTTGTTGTTATTTGAAAATATGATGAAAATTATGCCATAAATCTTTCATCAAGGTCGAAGTTGGTCTCTGATACACATAATGATGATTGTATTTTTTGTATGTACCGAAATATGGGGGGAAAAACAGTATTCAGAAAGGCAACAAAAGATTATCAAAGTACTCAGAAGTACAGGGAGCCGGGCTCGTTTACTGAGTAGAATGAATTTCTTACATGAATCACGTTTATATTCTGATGAAAAAATTATTTTAAAACTATCAATATAAATGATAAGACACTGACAGTGAGTTTTTTCAATTTTTTCAATCCTAATACCACGGTCCGATTTTGTCAGAATCGGAATTAATCTGGTACCGCCGAATGTAAACAATCAGGCCAGTCTCGTTCCCTCCCCCTGCTTTACCTCGTATATGTGTAGAGAACTTTGATAACACTGATTATCAAAAAATCCTTACGCTAATGATCTATGTTCTTTGACTTAGGACTGAAGTTTACAAAGTCATTACTACTAATATTTATTTATATAGATAAAACTTCGTTTCATTTTTGTTGCTTTATTTAGCGTTTGTATCTCAAAAGCGGTTGAGAGAAAGAACTATATTTTTGCACGTAACTTTAAAATGGCGACTATGGGGTTGACTTCCTGCCTTGAACGGGATGACATAAGCCGGCAATTGCTCTTTGAGCAATAAGCCCGGCTAAAAATGGACATGAAAAAAAATGGGGGCCTAGTCAAATCAAAATATGAAAAAAACACGTTGGAATATTTTTTTTTTCTTTTATGTGAGAATTAAAACATATATATATAGACAAGCCCATATAACTGTCCTATCATTTCAGAAATAGAAAAAATATTCTTCTTCATGAAGAATCAATTCCTCGCGTGAAATGGGAGCATTTGATAGGCTGAAAAAGTAGGTTATGTTCTAAATCAATGTTTGGTTTCCTGATCGACTGACTAAAAAATGGTCCGACCCAAAAACCTTTTTTTTTTTTTTTTTTACATTTTTGGACACGAAATCTTTTTCTTGTTGTTCTCCTTATCCCGTCAACATGTATATTCAATTTTTCTATAAAGGACCTTCCGATTCAAAAGTTTTGTCTTGCGTCAATAGAGAGCAAGCAATCATTATTTTAAAAATGGCCTAATTAAAGCATAATTGAAATTGAAATTTTATAATTGGTAAATTTAGATGTAAATTCTTAATATTCCTGAAAAATGACGTTATACAGATAAGCTTGCGCATTCCTGGCTTTCGGATTACTGAGAAACTATTGTTATCAATATCTTGTACTGTTTTGACAAAATAGCCCGGTCCATCCCGGTAACATCCCAGACAGGTTCCGTTGATGATGTCACACCTCTGTTCCTGACAGTTCTTTGGACATGCTCTGTCACAATTTTCTCCATACACATCGGCTTCGCTACAACCTTATTAATGTTTTGAATTTTTAGACTCTAAGTGATGCAGGTAATTTGCATTTATTTCATTTTGAATTAAAATTTATTAAAAGTAGATCCTGAAGATATTTAATAAATGAGATAAATTTTTTCATCCCCGATTATATTTTTTTCTTTCTACAAAAAAATGGTAAATAAAATTAGCTATTTACCATTCACTATAACTTCGCATAATTCAATGACTGTATTTTGTTGGTATTCGTCTGGATAATTGGTTTCTTTGCGTCGTTGATTGTAAAATGTAACGTATTGTCCGTGTCCGACACACGTTGTCGTAAAATTTAATGAAGGCAATTTTTCTCTATCCTCATAACACAAGAAGTCACTCTTTTGGAGACTTGAATTCGACAAATAAAGAGAAAAACCCGCAAAACGGCCTCTTTGTCGCATTTCTGTGTAAAAAAAAAAAAAGAAACAAAAATCATTTAATTTACGATTTATAATCTTTTTTTTTTAATTTCGAAATAAATATTATTATCCTTCAAAATTATACAGTTAATCTCATTTGTTTAGAGCACGTCACGTGAGATGAGACAATTCGTGATGTCTCCCTCACGTGCAGGGTGACAACTGTTGTCACCCCTCAGATGACAATAAAGAGTGCAAGCGAACATGCTGGGTTTCCAGTTTGTTGTCGCCCTTTGAATGAAAATACAGTGGTTAAAGCGAGATAACTCTAATTTATAATTATAAATACAATTGCTAAATATGCGGGATCGGTAAACAAAAATTCTAACGATGACCTCAAAGTTGTCTGTTGGTGGAGGTCAAACATATTTTTAAAGTATGGAATGAGAGCAGAGTAGGAGAACACAAGAGGTTTGATTATTATTTTCTACTCCATCTTACTGATAATTTAGATTCTTCAGAATAAAAAAAAACTATTATTGACTGTTTAGAAGGGAGACATCACCAATTATCAGGTCTGAGTACGGTTGTACTCAAACCTGATAATTCGTGTTGTCTACCTTTCAAAACAGTCCATAATTGTATATTATAGACTTGTGCTCATCACATCTTCTTTGCACGGATGCATGTTCAAAAAATTCCGCCATTTTGCGAACTATATTAGGGCTATGCACTGTGCATGTTATGAAAAAGAGTTACTATATTGTTATCTTTTTCTCAAAAGGTGGAAAACCCTTGTCTTAACAGTTATTCAATCATTCTGATTATAATCCAATATCCATATTTATGAAACTCCATCATCAATAGAGTATGTGATAGCATAAAAACTCACACCATAACCATTATAGTTCTTGAACAAGATACTGATGCTGTATACGCTGTAAATCTTTCCAAGATCAACACTCCACCAATAACTTTTCTTGGTAGAATTAAGCCCAATATCTTCGCTTTTTGAACATGTTGACATGTCTCGATCAACTGCGTTTGATGCTACATAAGATTTTTCACATGCATAATCTCCACATTCGAATCTTGAGATCTGACTGGCAACTTTAGCCCTTGATAAGTCCACTTAAAACAAAATCAAAAGTTTATTTATTTGTCATCCTGATTGTATTCATGTGTTATTCTCAAATAACAACAAACATGATTGTGCTTCTGATTCAGAATATTAAATAAACATCATAAGATCTGTATGCTCAAAACGGGGAAAACTGTGTAGTTTTGTACGATCAAGTAATTATTTTGCAGAAGATTCAGTAAAAAAAGGCACGTTGTTTTCATGGTGGAGGCTTTTCAAGCAAAATTTTAGTTGTTAGAGCATGATCATATGAAGTTTCATCCCCCTTTCTTATGACCATGAAGAAATTCGATCGATCCTCCATTCAGTTAACTGAAAGTCTGGAAAGTAACTGAATTACAAAGCTTTGCCATTGTGTCGTTATTTGGTTAACTTTCCAGTCACTACATAGTTTAGTTTCACATTTTGTGTTTTTGCATAATAGTCAGATCGTCCCTTGTATTGTCAATGTAGCCTCTATTATGAAATTCGTTTGTTGATAGGAAAGTTTACCCCAGGATTTTGTTTTTTAGTTCAGACGTTTTTCTTCCTTCTTTTTATGTTTACTTTTTGCCTGTTAAGGAATTTTCAGTTATGATGTCTAGTCATTTTTCTCCGCCAGAATATGAAAAAGGTACAAGTAAATGTAAGTATACTTGTCTTATGATTCACAATAATAAGGGTCCTCTTCCCTCGTTTTCGTGAATTGATTGTGTATAAATGAAATACATGGGGACAAAGAACAGCATTCAAGCAGAAAAGACCATCAAACAATACAAAATAGGAGCAGAGCAAACATGGACCACCCAAAACATCTGAGGTACTTTGTAGGATCAGGTGCCATCAGCGATGTACAACCCAGTGGACTTTGTCAATAATGACATAAAAAAGGTTTCTTTTTTAGACACTTATTATATGTGCACTGCCTTTTCAATGTATATGATAAATGATAAAATAGCTCGGGGCCAGTTCTAATGGATTCAAACCGAACAAAAGAAACCCTGAGTTCCGTTGGGGTCCGCTTTCTGTTGGGTTGTGCCTGGCTGGTACTGTTGTTTAGTTCTTATTTTTTTTATACAGTGTATTTGAAGAAAACTGCTCATTTTCCGGTCGTTCTTTGACGTTTGCCCAGTGTTGCATACTCAAAGGATGGGAAACAACAGTAGAGATGGTTCTGAAGTTACAATCCTCATTGAACGCAGAAAATGGTTGGTCATTTAGTCATTTGGCCGCTTTTGCGGGACGTTGGAAATTGTTAAAAAAGTTTGTAAGTGATGAAATGAGTGTTTTAGAGATGCCTGAGCAAAGCTTTACTGTAGTACAAGCAGCTTTGTTTGGAATAAGGTATGGACGCGAAGATATAGACTTTGCAGAAAACAAAAATAACCCCTTTTTCCTTATTGATAAACCTGATTTTCATATTTCGTTTCCCCCAATTTCTGACTTCAGACTCATTCTAGAATTGCTGCTGAAAAAGAAACCCGAGGTTAAAAAGAACGAAATAGCAATCCTGCTCGATGAATATGGAAATAACATCCTCCATTACTTAGTAATGCATAACAATACAGATGTCTGTGATGTCCTTCTAAGCGTCGACAAAGATATTGCATTCCATCGTAATCATACCGAAATACCGTCCACCCTTCACCTCGCTGTGTATCTGGGGAGACCTAATATGGTGAAGAAAATGTGGGAGCTCGGAATACGCCCACAGAATGCTGACGTGTCCCTTTTAGAAACATTCGGATGTGGTGAAAAACATTCTTGCAAAAGGGTGCACTATGTTTGTCAAAATATAGGCAACATTCAAAAACAGTATTGGAGTGACGGCAAAAACGAAATACCAGACGTCAAATTAAGAGCTACTGAGTCTGTTTCCATAGTATTCGGAAATAAACATGATTTCAAAAATGTTAAAGATTTCTTAAAAATTGAAGATATATATTTACGAGTTCAAAACACTGTTTAAGAAATTAGTGGGACATTTACTTAAATCCTTTTTCTGATGATCGGATTCGGATATAAACATGTTGTATTACGACTAATTCTAAAGCAAGTTATTTATTAAGATGTTTTATTTGAGATGTGTTACAAATTTATGTCGTTTTACTAGTATTTCTTTGCGATGTTTCCCAAAAATAAAAAAGAACGACGTTTTAGTGTATTGTGTGAATGAATATCCCTAAAGGTGTATAGAGCATTCAAAATGACCGAGACTGAGAATTATGTACGGACATTTCAAGTATTTACAATCCATTGATTTTTGTCTCTGATTTTGAATATTTATTTTACTTACGTATTATAGAAGTTTTGCAAGATAAAAATCTGCTCTTCTAGTTATTAAAACAGAAGGTGTTTGTTCATCATACCGTCGGGAATTTAGACAAAACTCCATCGTCAACTTCCAAGTCGAATTAGTACATGTACATTGTACATGTAAAAGAACATGTGCTAGGTTATCTCGAAGCAGGGAAGAATTGTGTCTCTTACTTTTGCTGAAATATAAGAAGCGTCAATTCTAACTATGTATATTTATCAGATACATGACATCATTTTTTGAATGAATTTGGGGGATCTTATCCGATGAAAAGAGTAAAGACAGGGCAAGTAAGGGAGAATGCTCTGCAATTTAGTTAATTGTATAAAGTACTGCAAACCAACTATAATACGCGTGCGAGAAATATACGCGAGTTCCGCGCACCTCCTTTAACTCGCGAATATAAATCGACTTAAACCACTCATTTTGCTTTGTATTTATATAGAGAAATGTGTCATCAGTCGTGAAAATTAATTCTCGCGGATTGATTTGGGACTGATATCTCGCTAACAAAAGACGCATAAAATAGTTGTTTTACAGTTACTGAATGGTAGAGTATTGCCAATAAGTAACCTTCCCAGTGAGCACTCAGTAAACTGGAAGATGCATTGTCATTCTTTGAAGCAGCCTCATAACCAGTTAGAGTTGCAGTTTCTTTATAAGAAGTATTTTCTTATCCTTGTGCAAGAAAATCAATACAAAGTCAATGTGAAAATGTATTTTCTTTATTTTCAAGTACTAAGTATGCAAATTTTCTTTTCCGAATTTCCTACGGTATAAAACATGTGCGGAATGGCATTTTGTAATGCACAATCAGAAAATCTATCTCATAAATCTAAAGAATTACCGTTCTCTCTGTAGAAGCTAAGGTTGATAAGCTAGGTGTAAGTGAGTTTGTGTACTGGGTTGTACTCTCTATAACGCCGTTGAAGGACGGAGAGAGTGTATGATACGTATATGTTGCATAGAACTCTAAATTAAGCGAGGACTCTTGTAAGAAAACAGATCTTATAAATGAGTCCGAAATCAATATTGAAGACAGTGATAAAGTTGTGCCTGTAACTGATGCTAGAAACTGTGTTGTTTCCGTGCCTGTTGTGATTTCCGATGACTTTTGATGAGACGAATAATGGACTTTAGATGGACTGATTGCTAATTGTTCAGTGCTTAGCCAGTTAGAGTAAGTCTCTGAAAACTTTAAAATGCCGGTGCTAAGCAAGATCAAGGAGGTCAAAGGGATGTTACTCAGCCCTGAATTAACGGTAGATAAGCTGATAATTCCAATTTCATCCGATTCCACAGAAGACGAAACCGTTTCATTCGGATCTTTACATCTGATTATCACAGTTACTAGCACAGACTCTCCAAGGCGTTGATTTGTTACCTTGACTATGAATTCATACACTGTTGCAGTTAAACCTCCCTTTACTAACACTACTCCTCGTTCGTTCACCCGGAAAGGAATCCGATCAGCATTAAATATTTCAAACATAAACTCTAGAGGATTCACAAATGGTGGTAGTAATTTGATAACACGGTAGTCGATTGCTGTGTTAGTGAACAGTGTGGCTTTAACTAGCTTCCGTATATCTGCAATAAAGTGATGTGAAACGTCAACACTAATGGCATATTTCTCAATTTATATAAAAGTAAATTCATTTGATAGGTTAAGGTGGTATATAAGTTTATTTTAATTTTTCTTATAATGTACATGTTAAATATCCAAAAGAGGTATTGATATCATAAATATTTTTTGAATTTTTTAGCTTTTGTCTAATTTTTGAAATGTTTTATTTCAAGTTTATTATCACCAGAATTACATAACTTTCAACAGTCATATTAAAGTTTGAAAATACCTCATAATACCTAATATTAATTTTATTAGAAAAAATAATTTTCTCCTAAAAAACAATTAATGTCATTATCTTTTTCATTACATTAACTTGAAAAAATAAATATATAAAATGAAATGCAAAGTGTGAAATTAAGGCGCAAGTCAAGTTTTGTACACGTGGTTCATTAATTTTTAATTTAAATTTCACAAGAAAGCTGGGGTTTTATTGGATAAAAGTGGATATATCTGGAATATTTTAGCCTGGATAAGTAATAGGACATCATTTGCGATATTTCATTTCAGGATTTGTTTAACTTTTCTCAAGTAAGTTGTTTTTTGACTTATTTTTAAAATCGTGTGCTACTTTCGATTCTTCCCTTGTGTATTTTTATATGTGAAGTAGAGAACAGAGTGGGTAAGATGCCCCTGTGTCTAAACGAAATGAAAATTCCAATTTAAAAAATATTTGGTATTAAAAAGTCCACTTTCAAGAGTTATCTTTCCTAATTAGCCAAGACTCAAAACACTAAGGAACGTTTGAACATTACATCTAAAATTCATAAGAAAGCTTTAAATTGCCAGCGTATATATTTAAATCAGTAAAGCAAATATATAAATTAACCCCAACACAGTAAATAGTGCAAGTGAATAACTTTTTTAATTTCAATAAGGTTGTAGATTTTAACTCGAATTTCTTCCATACAAACATATCATTGATAGAGCTCACTGCATGCATCGCTATGAAATTGCACAAGACTTATTTGGCGAAGATTTGGTTGTTGTTTTCTTTTGTTTCTGTTTAAAAGCAATCCTTTTTGGTCTATGCATAATAAATCCGTTACTTTGTTTTCACTGTTTATAACACCGCATGTTTCATCTATTTTTAAAGCGTTTTAAAGGTCAGGGTCATATTATAGAGTTACCTGTACTATTCGTCACCAGAGGAAAACGGTCGAAACAATGGAGGTTTATTTTTTTGTGTAGTACGTTATCAAAAAGTGGTGTAATGAGCCTCCTTAAGTATAAAATTATAACTTTTCATAAGTGAAAGAAGACATGTTTTTGAGCCTTGCATATTGACGTACCTAATTCCAAATTGAAATTTGGATCTGGTTTATTTTCATCAGCTGGATCCGTTTCCTTCATTACATTAGCTTTCAAAATTAAATATATAAAATCAAATGCAACGTGTTGATTCAAAGCACATCTCAAGTTTGTACATGTAGTTCATTAATTTTTAAAACAAGATTTACAAAGATTTCCCTTTGTGTATAAATGATATGACATTGTATTTTTTACCTGTATAAATTGTTATCAGTGTTATTGCTGTGTACCGCACCCTTAAAAACATTTTTATCCTAGATCCGCCTCTGGGATTCTTTGTTCCTCGTCCTTTACTTTGAGTAATTTTAGCTGAGGGTTCATAAAGCCTTTGACATGAAGCAGGTGCAAGGTAATCGCCATGATCTTCAAAATAAGAATTACTATCATGAAAG
The DNA here is from genome assembly GCF_032062105.1 of Saccostrea cuccullata. NCBI lineage: Eukaryota > Metazoa > Mollusca > Bivalvia > Ostreida > Ostreidae > Saccostrea > Saccostrea cuccullata. Next base: position 132,315 of record NW_026922689.1, read on the forward strand.
CAGCATCAGTAATGTATGGACCTGGGGGTGTGATTGTGTGTGTCCATAAAATTTTGATGTTATGCTTTTTCACAGATTTGTATCGTCATTTATTGTATTAATGCATGTAATCCTGTTTTTTTATTGCTGTGTCCTTAAAATTACTTTGATAAGAGAATTTTTTCTCTCTCTTGATCTGTGTTAGGTGTTTCTTTTTATATAGCCCTCATACTCTTTTTTCTCTACAAGTTTTGATAAGTAAACATTATTGTATAATTAAAAAAAATTGTTTTATGTCAAAAATCTTCACACACACAAAATAAATTTTCAGAAAACAAACAATAAAAAAGATCAAGTAATGCGTATATATGCATATTGTGAAAAAAAAATTGGACACAAAAAAGTACATGTTTAACACATTTTTTAATTGTACCATTGGAAACGGAAGTTTGTGTTCCGCCATTATCATCCGCTGGAATGACGTCATAGATACTTTCTCTCTCTAAATCAAGACCTCGTCTGGTCATTTCAATGTACTCGGAGTCACTGGATTTGTTTTCCATTTTTCTCCAGCACTGCCGTCGTCAGATCTAGAATAGAACTTCATTCTTTTCCACACTCAACAATGCTCAAATATTTTATTTTTAACAAGACATATAAAATTAACAACTTGGCACTGAAGAGATTTCAATGCATCGTATTCACTGACTATCTGAATATCAAATGTTTTAGTCTAACAATATTAAAATATTGCCGATTGAATAACGATAAAATTGCACAGACAAAAGGTAAAATATGATTACAACGTTAAAAGTATACACGCTATAACTTGCGCCAGTTAAAATACGATTGGAAATTGATATCATTTGTTTATCAATAAAAGTTACGAAAATACTGTAAATTACACCATTAAAATTAAACGGGTTACAAAGTTATCAAATTATAATTATTTATTATCCTGCAAGGAAAGAAAAATAGCTATTTTTAAATAAATATCAGTGACGCAGTGCTACTTTTAGATAATAAACACAATTAAAAAAACAAGGTAGGCCGTTTGAGATACTACTCACTTTGGACGTGGATGGCAAGCGTCTTACTCTTAATGGTACTTATTTTTTAATGTATTCAGTATCAACCATCTTCTCTGTTATGACGCATATTGAGCTTAATATTAATAATGGTTGTCAAAATGCAACATACCTCGTTGTCTGTGATTTCCCGTGGACATGTGTTTCTATATATAGGCCTACTATTTACGCACTTCCTTCATCAATATTCATGAAAAGACTGAATTTTTAATTCCTATATATGCTTAATTGTTTTGTTATTAGAACGACATCTATAGTACAATTTTGCGGAAAGTATTTTTTTTTCATTACACTTCATGTGTTTTAAATCATTTATCATTTTGTTTCACACAAAATTCGGTGTTCATACAGCGTATATGACTTTAAGTTGTCCTTTAAATTAAAAGATACGCATTCAAATTTCATAGCTTAAGAAAGACACATGTAACACAAGAAATATTTACTAATCTACTATTTAATAAAATATTAAACGAAGAAGTTGCAATTTAAGTTTCAGTTGTTGACTGTAAAATAAAAAGAAAACGAACAGAATTCAAGCTCATTTGTTGAATAACATGAAATGTTTCTGACAACTTTAACAACTCGAGGATTTGTGGAAAACACTGCTCTCGGCTAATTGACCGATTGCTGACCCCTTACAACGCCCTAGAAAAGAAATATACATGTATGCTGTGCACATACAGTGCATCTCTTAAGTAATTTGATAATCTGTATGAGATGTGCAAATACATGTAGGCTCCTGATGATGGCGGTTAATAAACTGTAATAACCTTGTATATAAAACTTGTATATATATATAAAACACGTATATTAGTGTCGAGTCAAGTGATTTGAGCTACGTGGCTGATAGGAGCCACCTTTTTTTTGAAGAAAAAAAATCACAGTTATATTTACAAAAGTTTGAAGCATTCGGCTTTTAATTTGCGATTGCTAATGCTTGACGCTTTCATTTTATTTCTTTCCTCAACAAGGTGTTGAGTGATGTGAAAACACATGACATTGTAAATATGTATCAATTAATGCCATAATAATGAATTGTTTTTTAATTAACTTCGAAATAAAGAATCATTTCAGAAAGATTATTATTGTTAATTATTAAAATTCCGAGAGAAAAATTATAACATAATACACCTAGCCATAGATCTGTGAATAGGTCTTACACAAACAGTAAAATTTGGTCTCGAACCCCACTGCAGTTCCGCTTTATGTAAATAACGTAATGGGGTGTAACAAAATAATACAGTAAATGTCAAATATTAAGCAATTCAGTAAAATCAAGAAAAACAAACTTGCCTTAACAGTGGATTAAACATGGAGGCTTTCCGGAAAAGGAACGGATACATATGTAGATGTAAGGATATACTTGTATGCTGGTACATGAAAAACATATTGCCCCAAGTGTACATATTGCAGTAATTGACGAAAATATAAAATGATAAAAAAAAAATAATAAAATTAATTCTTGTGTTTACATTGTCACCAATGCAGAGTTGTGATTGTAAATTGTCCAATTTGCATTAAATAAATTCTACTTTAGATACACACAAAAGCATATTGCTTTTTGTACAAATTAAAATTCGCATTTTTTTCTATTCTTAAAGCACATTTATATTTAATCAACCTGAGTGATATAAAGACCGGTCCTTCGGATGAAACCGTATAAACCGAAGTCCGTACGTGTCGCAGTAGGCGTTGAAACGAGAAAAAAAATCTCTCATTGTTTAATCCCCTTTAGTGCCGAGTAAAGGACACAATTCGCAGCTATTTCTGGCTCGGCCAGTAGTGGCGTTTCCATATAAGTGTAAATTAATTTTCGAGAGAGACGTTAAACAGAAATAAACAAAAAACCCAGGTAAACTACCGCATAATATACATGTACATTCATGTGTAAATCCTTTAATACTGCTTGGCCCTTCCTCAAACGTTACAATATAAATACATTGTAATTGCAGTAAATCAATCTCATTTATTGATATTTTATGTAAAATAATAGAAATATCTACAAAACAATTGTCAAACTAGAATATCACAGGTCCACGTGGAATACAATAAATTAGGCAATACAGATCTTTACATATCATTTATAAAGTAGCAAAATGACGTCTTGTTATGAAAAATATCCATGGTTACATGTACTTGGCACACAAAGTCTGTACAAGTATCCAGTTGAATTAGATTTTAAGTCCAATATTTTCTAATTACTGAATAAGAGCAGCAACTCAAAATGGTGTCCTATCATCTTCTATGACTTCTTGTATTCGTGACTGACGTGAAAGTCTGTTATACCTGCAAAACAAAGGCATGATCAGAACTTGAAATACGGTGGATTTATTTATATTCAAAACAAATTCTTAATTTCAATAAGAAATTTCCTCTGCAATAAAATAGATCTGCTTTTATTTCAAATTACTTGTCAGAAAAACCCTGTGATGCCTATACAATGCAATCAGATTGTAAAAACATAGCTTAAAAAAAGAATACCTGTCGTTTTCGTAAATTTCTGTGCTTCCGGTAGAATTCCATGCCCTCTGTGTATCATCAGGCTCGTCTACTCTAAAATATAAACACATAATCATTTCTGATATTGCAATAACAAATGTTTTCTTGCAATATTGCTTCGTTCTTTTCGGTCAGCTTTCTATATTTTTTCACTTACATATAACCTAATGACGATTCATTATCCAATGAACTATCATAACTGGATTGTCTGCCTCCCCAACCGTTATGCGCATGCTGCTCATTGTGCCAGCGTGTATGTGGATACGCCTCGTTGCTCACGTAACCCGGATTACAGAAACTCTCGAACCTTCCGTCCTTTTGAGGCATATCTACCACAGTTTCCTGATACTGTGCATCTTGTGGGAAATATCGAATAGAAGCAACAGATTCCGTGCTTTTACCTAGATCGTCTCTAGAGCTGAAATGTTTAAGAATTTTTATCAAGTGAAGTTTTTGAAAATTAAACACAATTTATTTCTGATTCATATTACTTGCATTCAATATTTCATAACTTTTAAAACTGTCACAGTTAAGTGTTAAGTTAACTTCTCAAATATCTTCTGAATGACTTGGCATTGACCTTCATTTCGTACAATACCCTCAAATTTTAACAAACCATTCATTTTAAGTTTTGTTTCCGAAGTGAAAGAGCTTTTTACATTTAACACACAATTACTGCTCGAAATAAGTGCTTTTTTATATGTATTTTTCCTTGTATTCGAGTCATGCTCTAAATTAAACCCGCCTGAACTTTTACCTTTGTGCAAGTGGTCTTCGAAAAACACAGAGGATTCTAGCGATGAGGACGGCAAAGGAGAGGATGACAAGAACACCACAGCTAGCGAAGACGGCGATATAGAGCTTCGTGGAATCCGGGACTCCATATGTTACATCTAAAAATGAGAGTTTAATTTGAGAAATGCTTTTTTTTTTAGTTTTGAGAGTGTTCTAGTGTGTAAATCAAACAAATTTAACAGATACGCTTATTTCATTCAAATCAAACAAGAAATAATGCAGCAAATATTAATATTACACATGTATGTTTTACAATATTACAAGATGACTTTTTGTGGGGTTGGGGTCTGTTAAACAATTACTGTAATTGGATATAGCAAATTAGCTCAATGATTGAACATTTTGATATAGATTTTAAATAGAAATACATGAAATGAAAATAAACATCAAACTTTAGCATATTTTCTATAAAATTTCTGACCTTTTCAGAGTTAATGAAAACTTTTTATTATATGTAGTTTTGCTTAATGTAAGAATATCAAATAGAAATCGTACCAGAGCAGTGAGGTAGTTTATCGAGATCCCAGCTTCCAGATTCTAAACATTTAGCAGCACTTTTTCCAACGACATGGTATTCGCCTGGACAGGAAATTATGACTTCCGCTCCAAAATATCGATCACGTGTGTTAAGTATGATATCCGGTGTAGCATGCGCAGTTTCTGTTTTGGGGAGACTGAACAATGGTGGACATTCTGTTAAAAGATACTGCATATTTAGAAGTGGGAAAGAATTTCAAACTAAGGTACATGTCATATGCCTTAATACATTAATACAAACTGAATTACCAGTGGACAGAAAAATTTGCTGTACGTTTTATACTTTTTTATTTGTCAAGGTATAGGGATTTTTCTGAGTTTATGCGTCCATCTTAACGTTTTCTACAACAAGATACATTGAAACTTTTTTTCGTTTGCTTAACATCTCTCCGAGAAGGGTAGCCTTTTTTTTAAAAAAGAAAGAAAACACAATATTTACCCACCTAGTAGACTCATTGTGTAGGAATACGTAAATCAGCTCTACGAATAGTTTTCCTTTTCCTTAAGCACAAGTCTTTTCTTCCTATCCTACTTTGGTCCATTTATCTATGTCATCTCTGCTATTGATGCTGAAATTAATCTGAAAGTTATGAAGAAATGATTATTTGGTTTAAAATTAAATTTTATTGTGCAAAATTGGAAGGAATTGAGTTGGGGAAAGGATTCCGTCCTAAAAACTTCGTGTAAAACTAAAGCGTTCACTTAGCTAAAAAAAGTTCTTGGAATGTAATGTCATTTCGTAAACCTTTATGTAGTTATTTTTTCCGATAAAAAAATAAACCAAACTTATTTTTACAAATATAGGTACTTAAACGATATGTTTGGCAATAATAGCTATTGTTTCTGCTCTTCTACGTTCATGTACTTGTATATTATTGTAAAATTGTAAATCTTTGTAAATATTGTATGGCTTTTGATATTTTATGTATGAGAGAGGACTAAGTTTTTGGAACTAGTGTCCAATCCCTTTGACATGTTTTCAATAAAATATGTTCAAAACAACGATAGCAATACGCAAGTTTCGAGATTATCTCCCTCGGTGCGCTCTTTCGTTGAGGAGGGGAGTTTCGTTGCCGCGTAAACAAACAGGTGGGACAGTTATTTATATATTGGATATATCGCATCATCAATTTACTGGTTTATCATAAATACATGTACATAATTGTAAAGATGCACTTTTCAACTCGAGAATAACCGAATTAATGTAAAGGCGTCATTTTTTTGAAAGCCAAAAAAATCAGAACAAAAAAGAAAATATCAGTGAACCTCTAATAAATACGGTATACATGCATCTGAACATTGCATGTCGGCAATTTAAATGACACATTGATTATTTCCCTTATTATAACTTCAAAGAACCCACTAACTTTTTAGAAAATGTTTGTACAATCAAGAAACTCTTTTACTCTTTATAAGGACCACGACATTTATTTCGTTCTCAAGTACCCTATAATTGAAATATACACAGTTGAGCTTGATAAAATCGTAAAATGCATCACTGCTTAACATTAGTATCTTTCTATAACTTTATATAATTTTTAAAAGCCATAAACATCGTTCATTTATTTATGCACGTTTGTGTACAGAAAGAACCTGTCCCACCTCCATGCTGAAATGGATACGTTTTACGCCTCTATCCTAGGAGAGTTACAAACCGAAACCCGCGTATTAAAATTCGCCAATGTGGCCAAAGTCCAATTTTAATTTGAGAAATGTAAAAATTGCAAAGGATATGCATTATATTAATAGATTTTATTAGGTCACTTATTGCTATCTGTTTTCGTCCGTCGTCGTGCGTTGTGCGTTAACATTTGAACATTATCAGCTTCTTCTCTGCGGCCGCTCAACCAATTTCAATCAATTTGGCATGAAGCATCTATGGGTAAAGGGGAACAAAAATCATGGTGAATTTCATGACCCCCCCACCTTAATTGGACCCTGCGGGGTGGGACCAAAACCACTAAAATGTCTGGACCTAGAGTCATGGGGTTCTTGTGAGGTGGGGACTTGGTGCACTACCGATTATTACTAAATATCACTGATTAGTAGCTAAGTGTAAAGCTATATATATAATGATGGTGCCTCTTTCAAAATTGTGAATGAACCAAATTCAATTGTTGGAGAGCTGTTGCATGATGCTCAGGTGACCTGTAGGACCAATGGACCTTTTGTTATTTTATTTATTTATTTGTTTTTTAAACATCCCTTTTAAACAATTTCCTCTCATATTCAAACAGTTGCCGATAGAGGGCTGAAAATTATAAACCTTTACTCGGCCAATTAGACATTGAAATATCTTATACGTGCATGATCCTACTGTAAAATGGGATCCCGGCTTATCCTGATGGACCGGTCTCCATGTCTTGCAGCTAGTGAAATTCGATCACGCGACGTAAGGGTCTTGACAACTCTTTATTCGCCACTCTAGAGATAATAGTCTAGACAGGGGATCTCTCTATTTCTCATAACAAATACAAATCTTTGTCAGATCATGTTTCTTCTTTTTTTTTTCATTGGAAAGGTTAATCACACGAAGCAACAAAAGGACATGACAAATTCCGCATTATAAGCCACAGTCATGTACAACTGTTTGTTTGTGGTACATATACTATTTATGGGTAATTATGGTTTCCACTGATTGACGGTTATGAGTGTTTCGCCCCAACTTTATGAGAAAATCGGAAAATGTATCTTAAAGTAGATAAACGTCAGAGTTGTCTAGTCACTGTAGTAATGTGGAGACCAGTCCTTCGGATGAGACCGCATAGACCGAAATCCCATGTCGCAGTTGGTGCTGGCACGAAAAAGATTCCTCCATGCTTAATGGCCCTGAGTGCCGAGTATTGGACATAATTTGCAGCTCTTCATCGGCAAGTGGTGGCGTCTCCAGATGAGTGAAAATTTTTCGAGAGAGACGTTAAACAAGAGACAATCAATCACAGTAGTAATATACTCAACAATATAGAATATTCCTTATCTATGGTACATGTAACTGCCATGAGAACAAACTCCAGAGAAAGAGAGAGAGAGAGAAAGTGAGAGTGAAAATAATACCATAAATCAAAGATTGAATTTCCTATTGTAAATATTAATCTTTAAACAGATGGAAGTAACTCTGAAAAGTAATTTTCATTTTCTGAACCGGTGACGGTAGCATTCGCTCTAAGAGTTCAGTAGAAATTAAAGGAGTAGATTCTTACGTCGCGGAATGGGGTCCAACTGCAGGACGTGCTCTTACAACTGCGCCACAAGGGTGACAATTCAAGCCTTTTCATCACTATATAATGTGTAAAATAAAACTTAATCATGCAGCAAAAAATTTCAAGGAAAAGAAAATTTAAAACTAAAAAAAAAACACACAGCTGATAAATTCTTGGATTGGTTCTTTGGAAAGGAATGTACATGAAAACTTGGGTCCAGTACATTTAGATGCTGGTACGAACAAAAGATCCCTCACTGCTCAATGAAACTGTTTCCCAAGTATACATGTACATTGTAAGTATAAATAAATGTTCAACCCTGGCAAGTGGTAAAATCTAGATAGAGGGAACATTATATAAACTAGCTAAAAGAAAGAAATAGGCCGGAGTTTAATTAATAAATATGATATGGACTCAGGGACTGCTTAAAGATTTGATACCTTAACACTGGGGGGGGGGGGGGGTTATCAATTTATTAATAGGCCATCTTTGAAACAGCGTTTGCTTCATTTACAAAAATGAAGTAGAAAAAGTAAATAATAAAATTTCCGAATGAATAGAAAATTATTGTTTCCTGGAGAGTGTGGAGGTAGTAAAAATATCAGTCAGGCTGTTTGTAGTCCGTCAGTATGGATAGCGCAAATACTTTTTAGGATGGTCTTATTGCAAGAAAAATGATGGGATCTGCCGTACAGGTACAGGTATACGTTGAAGTACATTTGACACAAGTGTCTGATTGTGTACTTCCTAGCGAGGTAACACCTTCGCTGTGTTATCTTATGATGGACATAGATATGTACATTAGCTGACATTAACAGGTGGCGATATTAGTGTACCAAATGTTTGTTTTCTATCGTGCTTTATGAAGTACATGTAAATAAATGTTCCAAAGCTAAATTAAACCATGATCATTTATTAATTGTCAGTTTACTTGGTTTGATTGCGTATCAAAATTGCACGAATGAATACTATCATGGAATTTGTCATAAAATGACAAATTAATTTGACAAGAATAATGATAAGATTAATATACATTTTCTGGTCAACTGGTCTTAGTTTAATACGAATATCATTTAAAACGTTGACATATTGTGCATGAATGATTTATCAGTACTTTCATTTGAGCCTTGCTAACAGTTGATTATTGAAAACATGTTGTATACAGCATTCAAACAAAATATCAAAAAGAAAGTTAGAAATATTGTATACTTAAAACACGCAAAATTAAATATAATTCACCTAAGACGAGATTAATTACAGCTATGTAATTAGAATATTTTTTCTATCTTTCTAGATGTTTATTTCAGTTTGTTTATTTTTTAAATTGTTTTGCTAAACGCTCTTCAAAATTTTGAAGGCGGTTTGTATTTTTTTAAATTGTGTGAAGTTCATATATGTGCAATAGTTACTATTCCCTTAAGATAAATCATTTTTCAAAAAATAAAATCGTTTCCTATCAAACAAGGCAAACGTGCACAGTGCAACGCATATACATGTAATTTTTGATGAACTGTCAAGTATGTTTTTAATTCGTTCCCTAAACCTTGTCATGTTATTTTGGAGACGAAAGAAAAATTCCTATCTTATGATTTAACAACACCGGTCTCTTGACATTGTCATATTGTGACACAAGAAAAATGACTAAGTTAATAGAATGCGAGAAATGGACGATATGGCGCGTATTAAGCTTTGACAAAACCGATTTAAGGTGAAAAATTGTACATTGTAACATGATCCGCCCCTGGCAAATCTCTTTCATCATAACTGCTAACAAGTCTTAACCGAAAACAAGTGAAAGGGTTATGTATTCCAATGTACATGTACCAATGAGAACATGCAGATAGTGTACACGGAAGTAAAAAATTTGAATAACAAAATCTTTAAATATATTAGTAATATTCTTGATTCACTTTGCATTGATTTTGGACAAATTTCAATTTTTTCTATTCTAGAAAGTCTCATTGCCAGATATACACTGAGTTATTATATGTACCTGGATCAAATGTACAATGTAGCATTCCGAAAAGAATTTAAATATAGCATGATTGTAAAAGTGTCTAAGGATAAAAATACAAAGAAGGACTTTGTCATAATATACCATAAATATACAACATTCAGTAAGAAATGCAATTAATCGTCAGTTACTACAGACATATCAATGCCACGAGAAGGACCTTAAGCTTATAAGTAGGAAAATTATCTATTTTATTCGCAGGGAAGATTACATTATCTTTATCTTTTTCGTAGGAGAGGCATTACGTGTATTTATGTTAGACTCCTTAAACTTTTTTTAAAAAATTAAGTTAATACATAGTCCATGTATATTTTGATATATCAGTTTTTAATATGAAATTTAAATCAAGCCTGAAAGTGGTTTTTTTAAAATCATTTATATCAAAGAGGAAGTGTTTTTACATTAAATGTTTTTAATTTAGATGTGAGTACATATTTCGTTCCATTTCAGAAACAAATGTGGATGAAGAGTACCGTATTTTATAAAGAAATACTTGCATATAAGCTTAATCTAAAAAATTAATAAGGAATGTACAAAAATAATACATATTAATATTAAAACATAGTTACAATAAAACAAATATATAATTATGCGTATATTTGGGGAATAAAAGGAATATTTACATGTCATTTTCATAGGATTATTAAAAGTGTTCATTTCTAATACTTACTTTAAATTAGAAAATAAAGCAAATATTCCTCAGATTAAACTTAATCCACAGAGCAATACACACGTGTTAACAGTCCTGTTTTTACACACGATTTATGTTCGACCTCTGGCTACTTCACACTTGTCAACCTTAGACTGACAGGGAACCAGGCAAATCAACAGACCGTGACGTGTTCCGTGTCAACAAAATCACGGTTTATTGATTATTCATAAATTTCCTTTTACATACATGTTAATAATATGATAAAGCTAATTATTATATGATAGGTAATTACGTACAGTGATTATATAAGTAGAATTATTTACAGAAAGGTAGTCAATTGAAACTTTTTCATCTGCCTCTTTATGATAAATATTGTCACGGCTAACTAGACGAAAACGTCAATTCAAAGTAAAAACATTATTTCCATCAAAATTTTCCTGTTAATTGTTAATAATTAAAATTACATTTCTTGTCAAAGAGAAAATATCATATATATAAAAGTATTGTAACATAATTATCTAGAAAGCTACTTTTTCTAAATGTTTGCTATCAATCAAATAAAAGTGAACTTTTATTTTAAAGTGAGAAAGAAATCGTAGATGGGAGGCTTACTCCTCCTACGCATCCAATCCAACCTCAGGAGTTTCCAGTGGACCGATTTTATGCACTGCTCAGCTATATCTTGCTTTTTATTTAAAATCGCTTATTGTGAATTATCATTATCGTTTTCTTAAAAAAAATAATTACAAATGGCCAGTGAGTTACAGCGCTTACCTGAGTTTTTCTGCAGGTGAGTCACTTGGTCCTTATATTTTTAAAAGAAATTATTATCCCACTTACCATTTCTTTTTATCCATAAAAATAGTTACCCTATTTTGAGACTTGCCTCGAAAGAAACAACCTACATATTGTAACTTGAAACAACAGAAGATGGAGATACCTTAAAATATCTTTCCAATTTGTATGACATTTCTCTTGTTGAAATAAGAACTTTGATAACATGCCTTCCAGAATTTATTCTTACAAAATTGACACAAATATAAACGAATGCTGGTCAATAAGGTAATTAAAAATTTGAAATATATCATAAAATAAAACAATGTGCATACAAGACAAAGAAACAATAGGAATGAATGTAATTGTACATAATTATTACACTGTATTAAAAGTCTTATACATGTGTGTATGTGACCAAAACATCTTGAAACAATAGATAAGAAAATTAATATATTGTACAATAGTATAACAATAGGTAGTAAAAAAATATCTTTGAACCATAAGTCTCTGACGAGACTGAAGCTCTACTGGTTTATACTTGTAATAAAGGAAGAGAAAGGTAGCACACGAACTTTAAACTTTGCAACAGTAATAAATTAAAAAGAAAATTTTCATTGGTTTACTCTTTTTCTAAGCAAGATCGGACCTAGACCGTAGGATCAGTAGCATTTTAAAAATCATTCAAAGAAATTTATCTTTTAATAACCATGGCAACACCAATCATTAAAATCAAAAACCGATACAAAGAATTAATCAATCATAATGTATTCTACATGTGTGCAAAGTTATATTGAAATCAGACTAAACCTGTAGGAAGAGTAGCATTTGAACAAAAATATTCCAAAGTAATTTCTATATTAATTTAATAACCATGTCAACACCATTTATCGAAATCAAAAACCAATTAAAAGCATTATGTATATTGGTATAGTCGACTTGTGTGCCAAGTTATACGGAAATCATACTGATCTCTGACCAGTAGAGTTACAAAATTATAACATTGCATTATTAGAGAAATAAATTGTCCGTAAGTGTAGAGCTGCATTCCTACAGAATAAATTTAAGGTCATACGCAACGTAGTTTGAACTTTTTGGGGTTCTTCCCTGGAGTGGAAGAGTTCCACTAAATGAAGGACCTGTGTGCAATAGTTTTAATGTCTATATATGGATTTGTACACCACTTCTAAAACAATTTTTGATGAATTAAAATTTGGAATTTGTGTTTTATAATTTTTGTACATTTTTATTTGAATTATGCGAAATTTTTCAAAATTCGATATCTTTTCAAAACCTCTGGTAAGGCATGCTGATTTTTTGTCTATGAACATGTAATCATATTATAAGATGAAATTTGGAATATCTTTGAAATCTATCAGTAGGTAAGGTATGTTGCATATGTCCCTAAATCGATTTTCTCTATGCTTGACATATTTTTACAAATATGCTCTCACATTATTATTCTCAAGTTTTATTCATATTGATTCTTTAAGTATGAGTCAAAAGCAGAATTGAAATCTTAAATGAAACGTCTACATATTGACAAAGCCCTTGCCTACGTATTGACATAATCCTTGTCTGTGTATTGACATAGTCCTTGTTTACGTATTGATATACATGTTGTCTTTGTGTACCTATTGACCTAATGACATAGTCCTTGTCTGCGTATTGACATAGTCCTTTTCTACATAATGACATAGTCCTTGTCTACGTATTGAAATAGTCGTTGTCTACATAATGACATAGGCCTTGCCTACGTATTGACATAGTCCTTGTCTGTGGCGTTGAAATCCTCTTGCTGAAGCTCTAGTTCTATATCTTGAAGGCAAAGTAAAGTGACGTCATGACAGGCTCTGTATTCAATCTATAAAGGAATAATTATACATTTTTATTTTTAGATTATTATAAAATACTGACAGTTTGAATAATTCAAAAAATAGAAGGAAATTTTGCACTTAACAACAAAAATATTCTTACTCCATTTTGAAGTTTTATCCCTTACAATGAACTTATCCTCAAAAAAGGAGAATAATTTAGATGAAACAAATGCGACAACGGAAAAGGTCCATTTCAAAACTCTCCGTCGCAGATTTCTCCTCAGAAGGGAGCACGTTTTTTTTAACTACCAATTCGTTTGTATATGATTTCAATACATTTTGGAATATTTTAATTTTAAGTTTTAGTGCTTTTCATTTACATGCATTTATAAGCAATATAACATAGCACTTATGATTGTTAAAAAAACCTCAGATGATATCATTTCCGGTCTTTGTCTTTGTAACTGCCGGACTATGGTAAACATGTCTACTTCATTGTCCTGCAGTAGCTGTTGTATGGCGTTATACACGGCGCAGAAAATTCCACATCCGGTCGCACCATCTCTGTTTATCAATTTGAATAAAATTTCTCTTAACAATTTGTCTAAGTTAAGTGCAATGTAAAATAACTCACAATTGCAAAAAAGCATCTTATTTGTAGGAATATAATATAGGGTTATTGAACTTATATTGGTGAATATTGGCACCAGTTGGCTGTTCAAATGCACGAGCTTGCAAGTGCATTTGAACAGCCAACGAGTGCCAATATTCACCAATATAAGTTCAATAACTCCTTTATTATATAGCTAAAACATTTCCACATAATTTATAATAATTATTTCTACTAAAAAAACCCTCAAATTGATGATTTTTTAGTATCGGTATTCAAATTAACGTCCTTGTCAATATCGCCTCATTCCGATGACCCTACCGAGCGATATGATTTGCTTATTTAGGTTTTAATGGGTCTAATACGTACTGTATTTGAATAAATAATTTTATTTTTGTGTGAAAAATAAACACATCTTACCTAGATGCCACTTCCTTTCTTTAATTTAGCTCTGAGAATTTGACCAGACGACTTTTTTGTTTACAACGGGGCGTTCGATATTGAACGCTCGTATTCGGAATGTTTCGGGCATACTCATATTCGTAATACAAAGTTAGCGTTCAATAAAACGTCAAGGTATTGAACGTTAAAATTCTCTAGATTTTCGGTAGTATTTTATTAGAGACTATTTATTAGCTATATAATAAGGTCACTTACAACACATACAGACTTTTATCGCTTATATATATCATTTGAGTAAATCATAAAGTTGAATGTGATTACATTACGATGATAATATAATGACCCTTACTTTGACAAGACTATTATTGGTGCGTGTTCGGTTCTTTTACTGCTATCCATTCTGATATATTTGATGACGTCAGACAAAGCTCCAAGGTCAGACGGGAGAATGTCGTCTGTTCCCCAGCAGAGAAGTTCGTACATGTTAATCGCCATCCATTTAGTTTGCTGTTATAAAAAGCATAAGAATACATACTTGTTAAATATTGATATTTCCTAGACTATAAAATTTGACTTTCGTTGAATTTTGCAAATTAATCGGTTTACCACTTTGAAATAATTTCGAGACATTTTGTTAGCCATAAGCAAGAATCTTGGTACATGCACATTAAATTCAACACTTTTAATTTATAAATGGTATCCACAATTCATTTAAACATCTCTCTCCCTCTCTCTAGATCTCTGATAAACATGTCCTCATCTATTTGTTTATAAAGCATGAGATTAGAAAAGCATCTATGAATGTTCATATTCGTCAAGAGTGATTCATTCATGTTTGTTGTAGTGTCAGGAAGTGCGATAAATTTATATAAGCATTTCAACAATATAGAAAGCTTTGCTCAAGGCTATCAAATACTAGTACATGTAATAACAAAATGAGCTCAAAAGACCTTTACCTGCAGAAAACGCCAGTCACTTTGACCCTGCATTCTAATCGACAATTTTCCCTTTTGTTCCCATAAAAAAGTGGACAAATAAAGATTGTCCCCAAACTTCTATATGCTCAGGATTGAATAGTTTTGTAGTTGGTTTACTTTGGGTCGTTTGTAAAATATACTATATAATACAATGACATTTTCCCAATATATATTTTTATTAACTGGCTATTGGATTTTTACGAGAAGCACAGACTTTTACAGTTGACTGTTTACTTTGACATGTAATCTTGTATCATCTACGGAGGTACAAAATTGATAATGGATAGGAAAACCTTTCTAATGGTCACAGTAATGGTGTAAGGGGCCTTATATGTGAAGGCCTGGATTTGAGGGTAGGAACGGTTGTCGTTTTCTTCAAGTTCAACTTGTATGTGCTTTGAAATAGCTTGTTTTTTTCGTTGAATTAAATGTTAAGCAAAATATTTATATCGTAAAGGAGCTTCCGTACACTGTCCTAGTGTGAGAGTAATTCGTCAACTGTGAAAGTCAGCGCTTCTCATAAAAGTCCATTAGGACAATACAAGATTCTATTTTGTTTTGGTAAACCCTTCACTTAAAATAAAACCTTTGCTCAGATTTCATAATTTTTTAAGATTTAAAATGAAAACCAATACTGAGTATATAAAAGAATTCAGCTAGTATTTTATAGGGCGCGCTTTCATATGCATAGAAATAAAAAGTACCTCATTTTTCCTAATTTTTATTTTACGTCTACGAAGATTTGCAGATATTTTAGCTGATTCTTCCTGCTGAACTTCATATGGTCCTATATCTGTTTTTTGCTGGTTCAACAACTCAGCACACTGTAAAACAAATTATTTTACAAAGAAAATTCAAAGGTTTTTATGCGGTAGTAAGTTGATGTTGGAATTTTTTTTTTTAAATTACCAAATATTACCGAGGGTATGTCCGTCAGTTGATTTATAAATACCACACTACTGGATTCCTGGTCAACAAGCAGTCTTATAAGGTCCACGGGGTGGCTTGTTTTGGGGTATGGGGCAGCTATAAGCATGTCCTTTTCATAGAAAGTCTAAAATATATGTTGTTATTAGAACGAAACATAGTTGTGGTACTTGTAAATGAAAGATTTAAAGAACATATTTGTGATTAAACATTAACATTTCTGTTAATGCTTACACCCTATCTTATTAAATATTTAATAATATACATGTACATTTTTTATTACATTTATTCTAATTTTAGGAGCCAGGTCATTGCATTACATGTATCCCTTTATTAAGTTATGATCATTGTCGCTATGATAATTTTCCGTAGACTTTGAATAACCTCTTCTCTAAAATTCTCTACACAGCCAATTGTGCCTAACGTTAATTTAGTGTTAATCTCAATTAACATTAAATTAACGTAAGCTTGATGTTAGTTTAATGTTACTTTCGTGTTAAGTTAACATTAAAAAGGTTAACATTAAATTAACGTTAATATTTAACGTTAATTTAACTTAACATTAATTTCATGTTAATTTTTAACGTTAATTTAACTTAACATTAATTTTATGTTAATTTTTAACATTAAATTAGCATTAAAATTTTAAGTGAGCTTGGGTTCTGTCTTGAAAAACTAGAACCAAAATATTAACATTAGATTAACGTGAATTAGTTAATGTTAATTTCATGTTAATGTGAATTTAACGTTAATTCTGTAATGTTAATTTCATGTTAATTAGAATAACACGAGATTAATGTTATTATTCAAATTTTAGACCTAACTTTAAACAATACTTGCCAATCATTTTAGTGACAATTAATTAATTATTAAGATGTCCATATGTGGATACTCAAAACCGCCGGGGTTGGGGGTTGGCGGATGGGGGGGGGTATTGGCACTTGTGTCGGAAATAAATTTTTAACCCCAATATATTAAGATAACAATTGATTTAATATTATACCATAGGTTCAAAAAGTATTTCCGACACAAGTGCCTGTGTGTTTGTGTAAGGTTGTGTTACGCGTGTGTGTTTGGGAAAGGGGGGTGCTCTAACTGTTAGCACCCTCTTCACCTCATCCATTTTTTTTTTCATACATTCTTAAAAAAGTAAATTATCTAGACTTAGATTATAAGCTCTATGTCTATCTTTCAAAATGTCAACTTGGATTTGGATTGTTTTCCGGCTAAAATTGGTCCATAGCTTTTATCAGGATCGGTTTTGTTTTTATCGGACGAAACTTTACGTCATGTTTGACGTCATCAGCTGTAACAGAAATTGAAAACACAGTGAAGAAGGATTTATCAAGTCTCTGTTAAAAGTAAGTATTTTGTAGTCTTTGTAATATTACGTTTTTGAGAGTTTCATAATTTCAGAGGTCCCTAAATGTTTGAACTTTATGTATACTGGTGTCTCATTATATCGCGGTACTTAATTGTTTACCCTAAAAATGGATATTAAATGTTGAAATCTGAATATGACAATGGTTGCTATTTATAAAGCTTACATTTGGCTAACTTTTCAGTGGAACACAGTTTTTCAACCTTTTTTCGTTTTCTTGTGAGCTATTTTTAAAACGCAGAAGTCTTATTTACCTTTTAAATTGGAGAGTTCCATTGTATCGCGGTATTGAATGTATGGAAGCCTGGTTCAGTTATAAGGTATTTATTTTATTTCCATACTACATTTTTTTTTATTTATATAAAATATCAATAATAAACAGGAACTGAAATTAAATTTGCATTCATTAAAACTTTATTGAGTTACTCTCTTTATTATTTAATTGTTTAAATGCAATGTGGACATTTGAATTCACTTCCTCTCCTGAGAACTTTAATTGAAGAACAAAATTTAAGGTGGGTCCAGTGTCCACAAATGTCACATTGTCCCCAACTGACAAAACTGATCCCTGCCATATGGGAAAGTTCTTCTGGCTGCCATTTGTTACAAATGCAGCAAACCTCATCGTCATCTGTTAAAATGTCATCATCTGAAGTATCCACAGGTATCGGGCCGGATACTTTGCTCTGATGGCCAGATGTTCCTGGCTTTGGACTTGAACGACTTGAAGTAATTGAAGTGTTTCCTTTTGTCTTAACTAGTGCTTTTCCTTTCCCCTTTGACTTTACTGGCTTTTTTTCTTTTTCCTTTTCTTTTTCTAATTTTTGCTTCTTATTTAGTTGAGATGTTTCTAATGCTTCAATGTTAGACTCCTTCAAAAGATTTCCAGAGAGAAATGGCGGAACAAATTTTCTCTTACTTTTATTCACAGATTCTTTTTTGATTGTCCTACTATTAAAAAAGTCAGAAGGACTCATATTTTCCTTATTGTGTCCACTATTTGTGTTTGGTTGTGCAACATCTCCCTCATGATCATCCATCACCTCTGTGTCTTCTGTCAAAGTCGGTTGTAAATCCTCATTTGCATAGATGGTTGCAGGAGCTAATGTTCCAGGTGTTGCTTCGAAAATGTTTGGTTGCAGCGGGAATATCCCAGTTTTCCGAAAGGAGGAAACAAGGTTATCAGGTGACATTGCCTTTAGATAGGGCTTGCTGCTTAATTTTGCAATTTCATACTTAGTGATGTTTGCTCCAGGATGTTGTTGCATATATGTGGCACATTCTCTGTAATACATATTTTTAAGCGGTCCAAATATGGCTACATCCAGTGGTTGGGTAATATGACTGCTATGGGGTGGCAGTAGAAATAAAATGACATTCCTCTGGCGGGCCCAATTTGTCAGAGTAAGTCGTATGTGCGATCTATGGCCATCAAAAAGGATAAGAGTGGGTTCCTGATTGGGGTCATTTGTGATGCCTGCATGGCGTGCAAAGTGGTTGGTCAGATAGTTTTCAAATACTGCACCATTTGACCAACCACTTTCACTCATCTCACCGCTTGCTCCTGGTGCAGCTCCCTCAAGAAAGGCAGGCATCCATCTCTTGCCCGGGAACACGTAATTCGGAGGAATGTGGTGTCCTAAAGCATTTCCTGCAGCGATAATTGTAATCGTTGAAGACCTTGGAGATGTAACAGCCTGTGCTGAGGTGTTTTTGTTGCAAACTATTTTCGGTGGCATATGATCTGTGGTAATACCGGTTTCATCAATATTAAAAATTCGATTGGGCTTGTCCAGCAGATTGTTTGTTGTCATGATTTCAGAGAGCTCTTCGAAGTATTTCTTAATTTTTTTTTCTGACGTGCTCTTAGCCCTATGTACAGAGAGCTTCTGGGGCTTGACAAGTTTAAGTTGGGGCAATCTGCTCATGAATTGGTAAAACCAGTTGTTGCTTAGCTTGACTGAATTGTTTAATTTTGTTGTTAGTTTCTTTTTTAATGAAACGGCATACTCTTTTGCCATAGATTGGATGCTACTTTTCGTATATCCATAGCCTATTTCGGCCATGTATGTCAAATGGTCAAAAAAAATTTTCTCTTCTCTTTCAGTGAACAGGTGTTCTTTACCCACTTTTGATTGCAATGACACATTCCCTCTAGTTCTATCCCGTAGAGTGGATTCAGGGACTTTGTAAACCATGGCTGCTCGATAAACTGATACATTATCAGAAATGACAGCTGTGTGGGCTCTTTCCAAGTTATTCCTATCATATTGCAACCTCTTTGATTTATTCTACAAAAAAATATTCACTAAAACCTTTTTTGAACATTGCTTACTATCATTATATTTTATTTAATTAATATGAGAACAGCGTTCCATAGTTTTTGTTTTAGAACATCACATGACTTCATTACTATGGCTAATGTCAACAACCCAGACGGTAGACTGACAATTTATGCTGTGACTTATTTTATTATGGGTAAATTAGAATAATTTTTTAAACACCTTCATTAAAACTGAATAAAATACTTGTAATTGAAAAATTAAGACACTCACTATGATTTCTGACATATTTTAGCATCTTATTGGCAGACGATCTAAAGTTTATTTACCATAGGTGGCGCTAAAATCGCGAGAAAAACCGGAAATGCGTATTTTTGGAATATACCGCGATACAATGGAACCCGCGATATAATGAGAAGGGAGTATACAGCAATATAACGCATAATTACTCAACAGTCTTTGCAGGCTACTGTGTCGTAGGCTGTGAAAGACGTGCCAGATCTCTGCTATGTTGGATATTTGTATATCAGCATTATTATTTTTAGTAGGTCTATTTATTGTTCAGTTGGTTAAATTTGTTTGAACACTTAAACCTCCGGTACAGCTGTACTGCCGCCCTACGTACGATACGAAGAAAATTCGAAAGTGAAAGTAGAAATCGTGTACAAGTTAACAATAACCATCTCGAAGTAGAAGTTAAACATGCAAAGTGAGCGTTGTTTTCACTGATTTTAACAGTTCATCTTAATTGGCTTCATCATTATCGAGAGAAAAAAAACCCGATTTGATATTTATTTTTATTGTATTTTAAACAGCTGGAACTCGGTGTCACATCTGACTCGCACTTCTGAAATGGATCAAATCGGACTTTGTCGTCGAGACACGGGAAGAACCCAGCTGCCTAAATTATAATGCCAGTGGAACACAAAAAAGGTATTGAAAGTGGAACAAAATGTAAACAATTCCCACAGTAAATTTAATGACAGTGAAATTTACATTCACACACCCCAACTGATTTTTTAAAATACCAGTTAAGTACTTGTCACTACTTGACACTTGTCAATATTTTGTTCAGAAATATTTTATAAGCATTAAAAATTTATTAAATCAAGATTTTTTCTTTTCCTGCATATTACAGAAAAGATACTTGTATGCAAGACATGGAGAAAAGAGCAGACTACAGCCTCTATATACCATTCCTTGCTGCCTCCTTGAATTGATGTTTTTCAGGATAACCATGCAGGAATAAAGGTTATTTATGAAATAGTACATACATAGTGTATTCATAATTTTCATTTAGAAAAATTTTATAACTTGATCTAGAGTTTATGCTAAAGAGACAAATTTAAAGCAAAGTTGCTTTCACTGCACTAAAAGTTTGCTTTGAATCAGACACTGCACATAAAATTTGGTTTCTATCTATGAATATCATATAAGTTGAAGATATTACATTTCAAATAAATGATTTTTAATTATTTTTTTTTATAATTGTAGGTTAACTCAGTATAAAGTCTTGCTGACATGAACATGATAATCACAAGAAAGTGAATATATTTCATCACCTTAAGCAATCTTCAAAATACCAGGTAAAGTGCATTTTTTCTGAACACGTATCAAATATTTAAAACCATTTAATATGTCACCCCTAAATTTTTTTGAAAGTATACTTGAAACACAATGTCTGTTTGCCAGTCTCACTGTATAGTAATATATATATATATAAAATACATGGTTACTGTCTTGAAATATAAGCGATATTTGGGCGAGGGTAAGAAAACGTGATAGAGGGCGAAGCTTGCCGAGCCATCTTACTTTTTCGACCCGAGCCCAAATATCGCTTATATTTCAAGACAGTTATCATGTAATTTGTTTATCCTGCAACATATTCATTACATTTGAACATCCAAAACTAGCTATTTTCGACAGATTTAGGTACATCTCTGCAGTGGAAACTGTGACGCCATGGAGTAAACATCCAGTATACGTGACGTCACAATGCTTTTAAAACGTCGGAATACATGCACGAGGCTTTATTAGGGCAGTGACCGGATAAAGCTTTGGTTTATTAGGTTACCTTTATTAGGTCAATGCAAGGGGTGGTTGCAGGATAAATGGAAGTATATAGTTTTTATATACTAGTAGCTTTTTAGTTCACCTGAGCCGAAAGCTCAAGTGAACTTTTCATATCACATTTTGTTCGGTGTCTGTCTCTCAATCTGTTAACTTTTCACATTTTCAACTTCTTCTGAAGAACCACTGGGCCAGGAAAGATGGAACTTTAAGATAGTGTACTTTAAAGCCTCTTCAAACCGGGGGGGGGGGGGGATATAAATATCGGTTGGTGATGACTCACAAGATTAAATTCCATAAAGCCTGAGGGGCTTTATAATGAATTTAATCTCGTACCAACCCATATTTATAGCCCGTTGGATGTTTTAAAATGATACCTAATTACTTATATTTTCATTTGTGACTTACTCATACTTTATATTTGCCTGATCACACTGTTTGTGGCTTTTAACATGCAAAATGCATTAATTTTCAAAACCAATGGCATGTATACAAGACACTGAATGCGTGTCGACCCCTTATGACGTCACTGAGAAATTTCGTTGAACATTTATCGATACGCACATCTATGACCTCTTGACCCCTGTAGTGTAGATTCAAATTTGTTCCCAAGTTTTACATAGGAATGCATAGGAAAAACCTTTTTAAAATCTTCTCCGAACTTATGTGGAATCATCCTCAAATCATGACCCCTGGGGGCTGGATGGGGCCACAATGGCCGACCAAAATTTTACATAGGAATGCATAGGAAAAACCTTCCTCAGAACCATTAGGACAGGAATGATTAATCTCATGACGTGGTGTGGAAGCATCCAAAGGTACTAAATGTAGATTCAATTTGTTCACATCATGACCCCTGGGGTTAGGATGTGGCCACAATGAGGGATCACAGACTTGCATAAGAATACATAGGAAAAAGAATCTCCAGAACAGAAAAAAATTGTTTTGTCGAATTGACATGATCTGCAAGTACATGTAGTAAAAATTTATATTTATTCAAATAATGCCCCGGGGATTGTGGGTTAGCGAGGATCACAATGGGAGATCAGGTAATGTGTTGGAAAAATCTTTAAAAATCTTCTTTTCAAGTATGGCAAAATAATATATGTATGCTGTGTTGTAATAGTGACCTTTTCAAGTAATAGAAAATTCAAATCCCCCTCCCCCCAATAAGTATAAAGTAAACTCCTCAATACTTAACTGATCTGTGTTTTTTAGCTAGCCCATGTGCTCAGGTAAGGGATGTGGCCAATGGACCTCTTGTTTCATTCATTATATTTTAAGACAAATTTGAGTTGTTAATGTATTGCTGAAGTATTTTATTTTCATATAATTATTATAATATGAATGTATTTGCCTCTCTTATTTTTCAGATTGGAAAAAGAAAGAAGATTTGTAGCATTGTATTGAATATGCCTGATTAAAATTATTAATGGATGAATTGGTGTTTTTCTCTTTTCTTCAGAAAATTTGAAATCGGAGGCAATGCTCAGAATTTTAGAGATTTTGTTGAAAGAGCTGATGGATCCCTTTATCCTTTTGGATATATTCAAATTGAAAAGAAAGTGACACCATGGATGAAGTCAACATGCAAGCCTAGCTTTCTGCAGTGCTACAAGGAAAAGTGCAAAATTGATGAACTTCTGGTGTACCTTTAGAGAAATAATTATGATTACATGTAGTATCAGTTAAGCTTCTGCTATGATGCAAGAACATGTATTTTTCTGGAAGAATAGGAAGGAAAATTCCAAAAATATGCACACAATTTATATGCATTTTAACGTTAAATTAGTGTGAATAAATTTACGTTAATTTAACGCTAAACGTTAATTTAACATGAAAATAACGTTAAATTAACGTTAATTTTTTAACGTTAAATTCATGTATAAGCTCGATTGACGTAAATTTAACGTTAAATATTTAACGTTAAATTAATGTTATTTTCATATTAAATTAACGTAAGGCACAATTGGCTGTGTAGCCAAGCCAGAGGGAAAATGAATTTTTTTTCAGGGGAAGAGGGGGTTGGTTGGGTTTGAGACGAACTATCTTAACGAAGCCTATTTTGAAGTACAATGTATATTTCTAGATAAGACGCAATGTAGTGACACGTTTGTGTACAGTACAAACTTATTTTTTTTACCTCTAGGAAGGCTGCGTTGTAATAATCCAGTCTGTCCTTAGCTGATGGCGTCATCACAGCTACGCTGTTCCTTTCGACTTATGAAAAATAAAAGTACATTCTAAAAATCATTAAAAGCAAGACATAAGAAGAAGTAATCAGCAGAAAAATAAAAAACATCGAAACAATGAATTAAAAAATAAATAAATACTAGTAAATAAAAGGAACAGTGCACATTCGAAATTCAAAAAATCAAGAATAAATTTATCAGGTCATCAAAAAACAATGTGTTTTCCCCCCCGATCTATATAATACATTGATCTATATCAAAATAAATGAATAAAAAAAAAAAGGAAATAACATTCAGAAATTGTTCTTCTTAGTCCATCAAGAGGTATTTAATTTTGAAAATTCTGAATTGATATTTAAATTTTCTGTAAAAAATATTTTCCACCAAACAAATGGCCCTAACAAATGTCAAAAGCAAATAATAAGTAATACAAGCTTACTCGGTAAGGAGTTCTGTGTCAGAATAAGTTCTCCGTTTTCTATTCTAGCTGTGTTTTCGTTTTCATTATTTTTCTTATTTATTGAAATCAGTTCCTGGAACAAATTTTGAACAAAATTCAAGTCATTAGATAGTTTTGTCCGCTATAACTTAATGACATGATAGTCAAATCCGTAATAAACATAGATAGTTAATAATTTTCTTGTTTTTATTTGGTAATACTTAACACGTCGCCAAAATTATACAATTTTATGATTTTTGTTCCTTGAAAAGAATACAGTCCCCAGTTTTTAATTTGTAGGAGCGTTATTGCTTCAAAAAGTATAAATATAGTTTACCAATGTTAAATAATTTATGTATTGACATTCTTTCTTCACATTCATTGTCTATTAAAGGTATGAAGTGAAGTTACATTGATCAAAAACAGAATAAATCCAGAAATGTACTTCAGACTTAAATTATCGAAGAAATAGTTCTGTCGATAAACTTACATTAAATTGCGATGTTATCCAGAATGAGGTTTCTTCATTTTGTTGATGAATGTTTTGAACTTTAGTCATAAATATTGCCTTACTCATAACAACGCTGCAACCTTGGAAAGATTCCATCAGTGCAATGTGAAGGCAAATATACTGGTCCTGAAAAAGGTAAAACGATAGTTCAATTTTCTAAAATATACGTTAAACGGTATTCTGAATGATGTCGTACTCAGAGAAACATAAAGGCATTGTGTATAAACCTTGAAGATACCTTGAGTCAGCTTGGCATGTGACTTAAAAATATGTTACAAGGCTCCTTAACTGTTAATTAGCAATCGAATGTTCATTGTGAAATGTAGGTCAGAATTAAAGCGGAAAAGATTCTCAAAGCAGCAAAGATCGTACATTGCCTAAAAATAATATCAACTTTAAATTCTTTTTTAGAAAAAAAAATTAAAAGATGTGCTGATAAAACATACAACGTTTTGAACCATATTCATCCTATCTTCTCTCATTTTTCTGACGTACTCAGCAACGTTCAGGACCCCCGTCTCAAGTCCTTGTTGATGTAGGGCATCCAGTGCTATAAAGGTTCCTGATCGACCAACACCAGCGCTATGTACACACGTAAAATAAATATTATAAGTTTTATGTATTGTATATGTTTCATTTTCGATGCAATAAAAGTATGATAAGAACATGAAGAATGTAAGTTTCCTTAGCAAAAACCTATACACTCTGTAATTGAAAAATATCATTTGGAAGGATAAATGAATATGTACAGCTGTATACCCAATTTAAGCTTTGTCTTTATCAAATGATTAAAATATGAATATATACACAAAAAGCAGGGTTTTATTGAATTATTTACATTTTTCAAAAAGCTATACGAGCAGTCAATTTAAGTAGTCGATTTTTAACTCTGTATACTAGGGTTTCAGCATGCTGCAAAATATTCAAAGAAGCAGTTGACATATATATTTCATGCCATAAAAGAATTTTGAAGAAGTGTCGATTTTATTATTTATTTTTTTATTCAGAGTAGCACATACCTGCAATGAACTAGAAGGGGCCATTTTATATGGGTTTTTTCCAGGACCCTCTTCTCGTGTTTGTGGAATAGCACCAGACTGATAGGATCGGGGACACCATGGTCAGGCCACTGGGTGTAATGGAACTGGGTCACCACTCGGTGGGCATCGAATTGCTGGAAGAATTCAAAATGGCTATGCTTGATGAAGGGTTTGAAATTATTGTGGAAAATCAATATCATTTATAATAGTCTTCAAATAAAATGTTTACATTTTTCGGGAATACTTTGCACATAGCATTTCATATGGTTGAATTTTGACGCTGTTTACGGAGGCGCAAGAAAATAAAGACAAGCATGCCATGTATGATTATGTAGATAAATTATCGTAGAAGACATAGGCTTTAATATTTTGTCAGTGCATTTCCTATGCAAGTGTAAATGACTGCGATTCAGGGGTATGTGTACTCTATGTCATTTGGAGCTAGTTAGATACCTTGTAGTGCCTGTGATTTATATTCAAAAGATTTTGAAAATTTACATTCAACTTATCTATGGTTTACAACAACAGCATATCAATATCTCTGAAAAAATTAGGAGGACGTACATTGTACAAATAAATTTAGGAAATTATATAATATAATAAATATGGATTCAATGCACGGTCAATATACATTTATAATGACCCAGCTGGATGACAGATATTAACCTCAGATACATACTACAGTATAAATTGTAGAATATCGACCTCGGGCTAGCACCCCCGGTCGATATACTCCATGTAACTTCGGTCAATATCTGTCATCTGGGGTCATTATATATGCATAATGACTAACCCTGAGTTCATATTTGTATAATAAAGTATTGAATATGGAAGGCGAAACCAATCTTTGATATACCCTGTTTAAATAATGAATATTTGTCTGTAGATTTAAAAAAAAACGATCATTGTTCGTTATTTTTATCTTCATACATATTTTTGATATACCTGTGATGTGTTAACTCTGAATCTCCTGATGATGTAGTTGGCATATTGTTTCTCGTTGATAAAATGAACTCTGATTTGCCCATATAACGCATCACTTCCACGTTCAGCTGGCCAGTATTTCTCGCATTTTCTCTAGAAAGATTTTTCTTTGTTAATTACTTATCATGATCTGTTTTTCGCACATTTTTCGTTCAAAGGACATTGATGTATCGAGGACAAATATTTTCTTAAAAATAATTTATTTTCAAAAATTCTTCTTACTTTTCTGCCTTCAACAAGATTCGTAAGCATGACAATTACTGACACGTTTTCTTGATAAACCATTGTCCAAAAATCTTCTAAGGTGTTCTTCTTAGGTCCTAATATAGAAATAAATCTTTATTTATTTTGTGTAATAATTGCTTTTAATTTATAAAATGTCTTTTTTAAAGGTTTAAATTTCTTCTTTTAAATATGTCGTTAAATGTTCATTATTTGAAGTGACACAAAAAATGGCTAGAAAATGAAAAAAAAAATAAATTTAGTAAAATAAAATGTGACGGTTAGAGAAGTTTTTTTTTAGAAATCAATACACAAAGGTGCACACGTAAAACCCACGTGTAATGTTCATTCAAAAGTAATGAAAATTGGAAAAAAAATAAAGCAAAAAAAAAAACTTAAACATACCTTGTGATGCAATGTAAGCCTTTTCATTGTTAACGTTCTAAAAATAAATAGGTGATTTTTATCAATAATATTAAATAATACGTATATATGCTTTTTTTCTTTTTTTAAAAGTTAAAATCGATTACAAATTAATGGCCGCCATATTATAAAATTTACCTGTATGTAGTTTGCATGTATGTAGTCGTCATGTTTATCTCTTAAGGAAATCCTTGAGTGATCATCTACCAGTAAATTAATTTCATTCAAAACATGAAATTTCAAGATTAAAAGAATGACAGAAACATATTCATATATGGTCGACTTGTTCAATAAAATTCAAGAATTTAAGGATAAAATGTCTTACAAGGATATAGGCTTTTAAAACGGTTCTTTTCTAGATGTCGTTCTTCTTTTCCAATGGTACATGGAATTCCAATTTGTTCTCCATATGGTATGGCCTTGGAATACAAGTAAAATTAAACACTTACGAAATTACCGGGTACACAGAACTCCAATTTTATCCTTTATTTTATTTCTAGCATACCTTATATTCACTTTGAAATATATTGTAGTTATCTTTTGATTTTTCAGCGATGACTTTAGAAATTTCTGCTACAGAAAAACTTCTTGATGTGTAGTCGTTTATTATTTCATCATGACTTTGTATGTGGTCTGTATACGTAGAATTAATGCAAGAGGAGGGTGACTGGTCTGCAGCTAAAATAACATGGATAAAATTTCCTTTAAAAAAAACATATTTCTTTTTACCAATTTAATGTTTTCCTTGACTTAAATGTTAAAAAAATGTATTTAGGTTAAGATCATTCAAATATTATGACAAGAACTAAGAACTGTGAAACTGTTAAATACACTAAATTTACATATTAGGATTTTAAGGTTATCTTGTGTTTTGTATCTTCATAAAAAAAGAAGGAGTTCAATAGCCTAATTATTATATTCAAATAATACAAATCAGAAGAGTAAACATGGATCTCTAAAACATCAAGAGGTGGGATTAGGTGCCATGAGGAGTAAGCTTCCCTGTCATTGCTGACATCCGCTGTGTGACGTTATTCCCTAATAGCCCTCTTATACTCGTGCAATTGAGATATTAATTGAAAAAAAATTACCAGGTGTATTGTTGTCAATATCTAGAATCTTTTCTCTAATTTGACGTGATTGGTGAAATCTGTAAAAAAAAAAAAAAGACAAATATTAATAGGACAAACTTTTCTGGGATATTTGAACAAAATGGCAAAATGCAATTATACATGTATAAAGTGTGTATTCCATTGCAGAAGAGGTTCTTCCAGGTCAGTTTAGGTATTCATTTGCCTTTGTTTCATATATTACAAGAGTAATAATGTACAGAAATATTTCCGGTTTTTGTTTGAGTTATTTTCTTATATTATTAAAGATATATACCTTTTACTTTTACAAAAATTTAAAAGTAAGGCAACGACGATGAATACCACCAATGCTGAGACAACGGCGCCAACCACTGCAGGTGCAGGTGCTTTTGACAAAATTATCTCCGGTTTCGTTGGGTCTCCTGAAGTGAAAGCATGATTTGAAGATCGAAAAATAAAAACAATTTGAGTTTTTTGTTTTACATATGATTAAAAAAATAATTATTCGTCATATGAACTTGAAAATAATGTGACAGTCCTTTCATTTCCAAAACACCTCCTAATGATTAAACAGTCAACTTCCTGTTTTTGTCCCCTGCTTTCGCGAAAGCAAGGGGACATTAAATCTAATTCGTCTGTCTGTCCGACTTTCCGTCCGTCATAAAAACTTTAACCTTGCCCATAATTTTTGATTTAGTGGAGCTATGACTTTCATATTTCATATGTGTATTCCTTGTGAAAAGACCTTTCTTTCTGTACCACAAAATTTGACCTTCTGACCTTGACCTTACAGTTTGACCCACTTTCACGCAAAAAATTCAAACTTTTACTTTGGCCATAATTTTGAATGGAAGGTACTAGGACTTTCATATTTCATATATGCATTTTTTGTAGAAAGATCTTTTATTAGATATCAACAACTTTGACCTTTTGACCTTGATCTTGTGGATTTCCGTATTTGTGAAAAAACTTTAACCTTGACCATAACTTTTGAATGGTAAGGGCTAGGGCTTTCATATTTCAAATATATAATTCTTATGAGAAGACCATCCATTTATTACTAAGAACTTTGCCCCTTGGACCTTGACCTTGCAGTTTGACGTACTTTTCTACAACTTTGACCCTGGCCACAACTTTTGAACAGTAGATACCAGGACTTTCATATATCACAAAGGTATTCTTTGTGGCAAGACCTTTCATTTGATACCAACAACTTTGACCTTGACCTTGGAGATTTTTTGTATTTATGAAAAACTTTAACCTTGACCATAACTTTTGAATGGTAAGGGCTACGGCTTTCATACTTCACATATGTATTCCTTTTAAGAAGACTTTTCATTGGATACCAAAAATGTTTACCCTTTGACATTGACCTTGGAGTTCAGTGATAATTTCTAAATAGATGGCTTATGATAGGGCGTTCATATAAGACACAATATGTTATAAAAATGACATCTCACCAAAAAAGACAGCGAAAGCGGGGGACCACAATTCTTTGAATTTGCTTGTTAATCATAGTTATTTAAAGTAATTATTGCTTTTGTTGGTTAACACAATAATGTTTTATCGTTAAATTCTATTTGAAAATTCATGCTCATTTATAATTGGGTGGAATTATCATTGTCTAGATTGTATGAATATCTAGCTTGCGTTTTTTTTTTTACACCTACATGTTTCCTGATAATGTACATGTATTTGATATTTACTCATTTTCCTTATAAAATAAGATATTTTTTCTATCAATCAAATACAATTAATTTTCATAAAAATATAATATTACGTTATACAGTGCAATGGTCTAACTTCAAAACTAGCATCAACAGACTTTTTTGTAGCATAGAACAATTACATATATAAATGTACCCTTATATTCGCATTTCTACGTGCATGGTGATTGAATGATCATATTATTAAGATATATTTCATCAATATTGCAGTGGTTAGAGCGTCTGCTCTGGAGTCGCAAAGTAAGGAGTTTAACGGCCTCACCGCAGGTTCGAATCCCACTGTGGGACGTGGAGACCGGTCCTTCGGATGTGATTATACGAACAGAGGTCCCGTGTTGCAGTAGGTGCTGGCACGAAATGGGTTTCTCCATATGAGTGAAAAATTCACTAGAGGGACATTAAGCAACACACAATCAATCAATTACATACTTTCATTACATAGCTCCCCCCTCCAACCAGGGATGCATCCATCGGTACACGATCCGTTTATATAGTCGCAAGCTTCACCATTCTGGCAATTTTGGCTGCAATTGTATATACAGTCCTGACCATAGGTATTTTTCAAGCATCCTGAAATTTCATTTGAATTATTATATGTATGTTCGTTTTTTTAATTGACGTCTTTTTTTTTTGTTGCATTGATAATTTTTTTTTGTATGTAACCTCTATAAAGCCTAAGAAGTCAATTCAGAAATCACTTTATTTTAGTTGGAACCTAGCTCGAAAAAAAATCTCCTTGATGATTCTTGATTCT
Organism: Saccostrea cuccullata; assembly: GCF_032062105.1. Lineage (NCBI taxonomy): Eukaryota > Metazoa > Mollusca > Bivalvia > Ostreida > Ostreidae > Saccostrea > Saccostrea cuccullata. Next base: position 163,702 of record NW_026922689.1, read on the forward strand.
CACACTGAATGTTGCTAACAATTTAGAATTTAACGAGCAACAGAATCATGCTAAATATAATGAATCATGATGCACACAAATATATTTAACTAGCTCTATGGCGCTTGATAAAAAATAATAGAAAAATATGAATGTTTTGCATTGTAAACAAAACTAACAATGATAACAATGGTGGTATAAAATTATAATTATTTTAAAAGCATACGTTCAGTGCAGCTTTGTCCGAAAAAGCCTGGTCGACATTCACACTTCCCGGTCACATGATTGCATGTTTGGTTTTCATTACAAATCCCAGTGCAATTCTCCGAGCAATTGGAACCATAGAATCCCTCCGGGCATTTCTCTGAAAAACAAAAAAAGTTTTGGTGCGGAATTTAAATTCAATGAAGCCAATTTAAATATTCAAAAATACATATTTCAGTTATCAAGCCAAAGTGATTGTGAAAGTGAATGTTATTCACTAGCATATTCAATGGGTCATGTGAAAAAAATTTTAACAGAAAAAAGGATTTCGATAATACCAGATCATTACGATGGAATATCTGCATTATTTTACTTTTCTGGCTAACACTTTAACGTTCGCAGCTAGGTTAAGGCCGCCCATAGGAAATATGCCTCAAAATATTCCGAAAAAATCAATAAAATGTTGATACTTTTTTTATTAGCATGAGTTTTAATTTATTAACAATTATACTAATGCATATGTATGTATGGGGTCTCAACCGAGTTTGGCCAAAGCGACTTCACGTACATCAGCTGTTTGTCACGTGACATGATTAAAATTAAAACAAAATATGTAGGGATACAAAGATCGTAAAAGTTCAAGGATAATATACGGGTAATTTTTCGTTATGAAATTGATTGCGTTTTCTTTAAGAAAAATTTCTTAACCCGAAAATTGCTGGGAGCAATTTCTCCATGCCCAGGAATTATATAAAATTTAGACTTTTGATAAACTCTGTGCATTTACACTCTATGCATTTAAGAAATGTAAAATTACGGAAAAAATCAACAGCGCTCAACTTGCTCCCAGCACTTTTCAAAATAGTAGGGACAATAGCTACATGTGTATAAAATATCATAATTTATAATCAAGCGGATATCTTTGAACTTTTGAGATTTTTGAGGGGTAGTACCTGTGATTGTAGTACGTTTCTGTATAAAAGTGCATGACTGCGGCTTTATAAGAGACCAAATAGTTATCAATTAAATAAGACTGTAAACTTTTGATTAATGCATTCAAAAAAATAAATCAATTTTAATCAGATCACGCTTATTTAGTTTTGATTTTCATTTTTTCAGTTCCACTAATAGCTTGATCTGCGTCTCAAGTACAGAGAAACTGCGTGTCAAACTAGCCTATGACGTCATATCTGTTAGTACAGCGAGATCAAGTTGGCTTTGATTTTACATTCAGATAGTGTTAAAATGACAAGATAAGTTACACATTGATTTATATTTACAATAATTATGAGTAATCAAAGTACGTAAGAGCATATGAAAAAGGAAATTATTATTTATTCACCGATATTCATTTGTACAATTTCACTGTGACGTCATAATCAAATTCTTGAGGTTCTGCATAACTGATCTACCTTTGGGTAGCCCTTAACCTAGTTGCGTTTTCTATTCCTGCATCAAATTTACAACCTGCACTAAAACTGGTTTATACCTCTATCCTTTTTATTAAGTTAGGAACCGGATATACAGAAAAGTAGTATTGCGTGATTGCTCCGAAAAGCTAATTATATATCTTTATTCATTTACTAAAAAATACTTATGTAGTTCATATTTGTATGCTGTACTTTTTTAGGCTTGCTTTCTTAACTTATTTATTGTTGTTTTTTTTTTAAATTCAAAAAGCAATGTCATTTGATTTACATAATATGTAATGCTTTGAAATTCGAAGAAAAATTTAAGAATAGTTTTGACATTCTTTCTTGGATTTTAGAAAAGTGGATCTATTTCAGACAGAATTTGTGGTTAAGAAATACTTTTTGATGTTTCTACCTACCACTGCAGTTAATTCCTCTATACCCTGGCAAACAGTCCTCACAACTTGATCCATTATGGTTTTCACTACAATCTGTACATCCTTGAAGAATATCACATAAGTTACAGTATGGACCACAATCTGTGCAGTTTTCACCGTATTCATTTTCGTTACAGCCTGCAATGACACCCATGAGTCGGTAAATGAAAAAAATAGAATATGCGAGATTGTTTAGTATCAAGAATACAAACTAATTAAAAATGCTTCAGACTGCTACTGGCAAGAAAAACTTAATTTAAGGTTAAGGGAAGAAAGTCAAAGTGTTATTTGTAGCTAGATTATTTGTTTCACATATGAGTAAAAATAGCTAATTATATGACTCACCATAAATCTCTACTTCGCATATTTCAAGATGAACATAAGGATAGTCCTCTTCTGAAGCATTGTTATTGACAATCCACACGTAGCGACCCGTTCGATGACATTCTTGTTCATTTAAGACCGGTAAGGGTAAGGTTTCATTGCCTAGATCCTGGTAGCAAATTTGACCTTCATTCCATGAATTCATTCCATATTCGCTAGAACTGGTAACCCTAATATAGTAACCTTGAAGACTAGACGTGGAAACCGTTGCTGTTGAAATTTATGAATAATTGTGATGTTTGAATATTTTAAAATAACTTTTTCTGTATAATTGTTTTTCAAGGAATTTTACTTAAGCTTCATATACGTATATGTATAATAATTTGTAAAATACCTCATCAAATATATAAAATTTATGGATCAAAAAGTACAAAAATATTTAAAGCTTACATAGGATGTTTTCCTAGTATCAAAGTAGTAATCGGAGAAAATACTACCAGCAAGAAGCAATTGTTTTCTAGACAGGTACATTGTTTGTACATACAAATACTCACAATCATTCCTATACCAAAATTTAACCAACTGAATGTTGTAGTTATTTCCAAGATCTATTCTGAGCCATGCTGAATATTCTTTGACATCAGTGCGAGAGCATGATCCCTCAATAAATTTCAGTTTGTCTGGTTTATCATCTAAAACGTTACTGGCGTTATAAGAAACGCTGTATGTAGAACTAAGGCTAGCTACAGTCCCATTTTCTAATGAATCTGTAAAAAGGCATGAAAGAATATTATTTATTTAAAAAAAGTATGATTGACAGGGTTTTCAGTTGCTATCTTTGTTTTTCTGAGTATTGTTTTTACATTCAAAGTATAGAATTAGGAACTTCGTTTTGAAAAGTGAAATCTTTGAAAACATACACCTGTACTTGTTTTTTGATGAAACATGTTCACATGTTCAACATCTTCTTTTTCGAAACGCCTGAACCAATTTAAATTTATTTTGGTATAAGGCACTTATAAGCTTAAGAAACCAAAATTATGTATTCTATGTTCAACTTTTTCTCACGGACCTGAGGGGTGGAGCTAAATCCATCAAAATGAGTACCATCTCAAATAATACATGTAAATATATTTTACTCCTGGACATCACGCATTGAAAGTCAGGTTTAGAAGAATAAGAAGATTCGAATTTCAGTGGACACAAAGGATCATAAAGTGAAAATGCAGTGATACGTAAAACATAATCTTCTCTTCTACTGCATATTCAATAGCAGTATAGAGTTATCGCCTGCATATGGGGTCTATGTATATTCAATACGCAAAGACATGTTCTACATACATGTACATGTACAAACATTTTCAAAACTTTTATTTTCATTTTGCAAGTTGCATTCTCGATACAGTGGTCTTGTCAGCAGGTACAATATATCGATATCGAATGCTGACCGATATTTTTCATATTTACTGTTAGATTATTATTTAAACAATGGATTGTCTACCAATATTTCTATCTGCCCGATTATAAACATACTTCACGGCGAATGTGACCGATCAAATTGGATTGCTTACTCCATGACTAATCATCCAATCTCTGATATATATGTCTGCTCTGCTGCAGAGTTGTGTATACATGTAGTTTTTGCCGTGAATACTGTTTGAAAACTTCATACATGTATTAATTATTAAATCTACGCTAAGTTTTGTTACTGTATAATATGTTATTTATTTTGTTGATTTCTGATCATTCTCTATTTCATAAGCATAATATTGCTTCATCTATCAGTAAGTATTAATTTATTCCATTTAAGAAATAAGGTATCATTTTTGAGTTTTATTGGGATGTAAAACGGGTTGGTAACGTGATCAAATCCTATAAAGCCCGAAGGGTTTTATTGAAGATTTGATCATGTGCCAACCCGTTTTACATCCCAATAAAACTCAAAAAATGATACCTTATTACTTATATTTACATTTGTGACTTATTCATACTTTAAATTTGCCTGATTGTGACTTTTAACGTTTGAAATGCATTATTTTTCAAACCCAACGGCATATTGTATTCCACTGAACGCGCGTCGACCCTTTATGACGTAACTGAGAAATTACTTCGAACGTTTATCCATACGAACATCTATGACCTCTTGACCCCGTACCTGTATTTATACAGTTAAAAAACGCTTGCCTTCAGTATTGTTATATAAAGGAAAACATTTGCAAATGTAAATATACGTTTATACATCCATTTAAGGGTTGTATCATATTTATTTGACTCTTAATATCCTTGGGTCTGTTGATTTCCTTTTTTTCCCTTTCTAACCCTATACTCCTCTTGATCTTTTCATCACTGAGATGCCTCAGGAGTGTCAGAATTGATGATTTTGTAAATTGACTTCCTCGTGAATTCGATGAAACATGTGGATTATTTAATCATGTAAGATTTTATAAATCTTATAATGTACCATGCAATTTTTTGGTCAAATTAAAAACGATTTTTGTTTCAATTTATAAACAAATTTTTGTCTTTCATTTTGTTTTTGCAGCAAAAGAAAAATCAAGTACTTTATAGTATAAATTAACTTACAATTGATTGTGTAGCTAGTGTACTTACAATATGCCAAGACCCCTAAAATCCACTGAGAGATTAATATAATCCGAAGGAAACACATTATAGCTATTTAACAGATTGACGAAAAAATGAATATGAAGACTTTAAAGTTCTCTTCCTCAAATATTGCATATTTTTTGACGAGGAAGATGATAGGATCATGCTCCAATGATCGTAAGAGAAAAAATACCTAATGAGTTAATTGAGTGGGACATTGCTGTCGCTGGGTCCTTTGGTGAAATATGCAATCTTTAATGTTTTAAACTACATTAAAGAATTCACCAACCAGGTGAACCTTTTTTTTTTTACCTCTGTATGTGTATTTTTTTTTAACCCTGGGCTATTACTCTTATTTTACTCCTAAGAGAACGAGGAAAGATTTAACTTATTTTAACATGCTACAATCGATTGATATCTTCAAACAAATATGAATTTGCATAATATAAATGAGGTTTTTCTCATTTGCAGATAAATTTAGAATTTACTTAGATTTTTCCTCCAATAAGGAATCACAAAGATATGATACAGTGGACGGATTGTAAGTCGAGAGAAGGTATGGTAGTGACAAAAAGGTTGTTTGTTGTTTGTTTTTTTTTTTACGTTTCTAAGCTTCCTTCTTTAAAGTTTTTTATTCACATAAACATTGACTAATTTCAATTCAGCCAAAACAGTCGTTAATTAATATGATTAATCTAGAGATTTAAATAAAAAAAATTAGTTAAACAATTTCTAAAACCTACTTTTAGGTATTATTTGATAAAAAGATCAAAGGAAGAACAATCACATCCTAATTGAATTAGGATCTCAGTTATTCGGGTTCTTTATTAATCAATGCTAGTACACTAAATTTACAGAAACTCGATATGAGGAATTCCCAGAAGAAGAAAATGCATTTAATTTAAAAAAAAGAAATAGCCTTTAGGTATGGTATTTACAAGGAGAAAGCTTTAAAATTTATTATCTTTTTAAGTGAAAGTAAATAACTTACTTATTTACGAATGAAAATATCATTTTCAAGTTTAAATATCATAATCAATAGTAAACACACTGATGCACAACACTAATAAATGAAAACAAGAGGCCCAAGGGCCACATCGCTCACCTGAGCACATCTACTAGGAAAAAGCACATATCAGATCAAAACTGAAAGTTTACTGGGGGGGGGGGCTTGAATTTTAACCCTCCTGGGTGTCATGATTTGAACAATGTACAATCTACACTACCTGAGGATGATTCCATATAAATAGAAAAATATCACTAATCATGGCTTTGAAGTACTTGAAAAGATTTTGAAAGGTTTCCTTATATATCCTTGTGTACAACTTTGGTCAGCCATTTTGGGCCCAAAACTAGCCCAAGAGGTCATGATTTGAACAAGCTTGAATCTTCACTAACTGAGGATGATTCCACATAAGTTTCGTCTTTCCTGGCCCAAAGGTTCTTGAGAAGAAGATTTTTTTTAAAAAAATTTCTATACATTCCTATGCAAAACTTTGGTCAGCCATTTTGGCCCCACCCTAGCCCCAGGGGTCATGATTTGAACAAACTTGAATCTACACTACCTGAGGATAATTTCATTTAAGTTTCATATTTCCTTTCTCAATGATTCTTAAGAAGAAGATTTTTTAAAAAGATTTTTCTTAAATATTCCTATGTAAAACTTTGGTTGGCCATTTTGGCCCCACCCTAGCCCCGGGGGTCATGATTTGACCAAACTTGAATCTACACTACCTGAGGATGATTCCACATGAGTTTCATCTTTCCTGGCATAGTGGTTCTTGAAAAGAAGATTTTTGAAAAATGTTTCTATATATTCCTTTGTAAAACTTTGGTCAGCCATTTTGGCCCCACCCTAGCCCCAGGGGTCATTATTTGAACAAACTTGAATCTACACTACCTGAGGATGATTCCACATGAGTTTCATCTTTCCTGGCATAGTGGTTCTTGAAAAGAAGATTTTTGAAAAATGTTTCTATATATTCCTTTGTAAAACTTTGGTCAGCCATTTTGGCCCCACCCTAGCCCCAGGGGTCATTATTTGAACAAACTTAAATCTACACTACCTGAGGATGATTCCACATGAGTTTCATCTTTCCTGGCATAGTGGTTCTTGAGAAGAAGATTTTTGAAAAAATTTTCTATATATTCCTATGTAAAACTTTGGTCAGCCATTTTGGCCCCACCCTAGCCCCAGGGGTCATTATTTGAACAAACTTGAATCTACACTACCTGAGGATAATTTCATTTATTTTCATATTTCCTTTCTCAATGATTCTTAAGAAGAAGATTTTTAAAAGATTTTTCTTATATATTCCTATGTAAAAGTTTGGTTAGCCATTTTGGCCCCACCCTAGCCCCGGGGGTCATGATGTGAACAAACTTGAATCTACACTACCTGAGGATGATTCCACATGAGTTTCATTTTTCAAATTCCAGTGGTTCTTGAGAGGAAGATTTTTAAAAGATTTTTCCTATATATTCCTATGTAAAACTTTGGTAGGCCATTTTGGCCCTACCCTAGCCCCAGGGGTCATGATTTGAACAAACTTGAATTTACACTAGCTGAGGATGATTCTTCATGAGTTTCATTTTTCCTGGCCCAGTGGTTCTTAAGAAGAAGTTTTTTAAAGATTTTTCCTATATATTCCTATGTAAAACTTTGGTCGGCCATTTTGGCCCCACCCTAGCCCCGGGGGTCATGATTTGAACAAACTTGAATCTACACTACCTGAGGATGATTCCACATGAGTTTCATCTTTCCTGGCCCAGTGGTTCTTAAGAAGAAGATTTTTAAAGAATTTTCCTATATATTCCCATGTAAAACTTTGGTCGGCCATTTTGGCCCCACCCTAGCCCCAGGGGTCATGATTTGAACAAACTTGAATCTACACTAGCTGAGGATGATTCCACATGAGTTTCATCTTTCCTGGCATAGTGGTTCTTGAGAAGAAGATTTTTTTTTAAAATGCTATTAATTTTTCACTAATTCATAATTATCTCCCCTTGGAAGAGGGCGTGGCCCTTCATTTGAACAATCTTGAATCCCCTTCACCCAGGGATACTTTGTGCCAAGTTTGGTTTAAATTGGCCCAGTGGTTCTTGAGAAGAAGATGAAAATGTGAAAAGTTTACGACAACGACGCCAACAACGCCAACGACAACGACAGACGACGGACAAATTTTGATCAGAAAAGCTCACTTGAGCCTTCGGCTCAGGTGAGCTAAAAAGGAGTAACAAATAAGGTTCTTAGAAAAAGGCAAATGATATATTGCATTATATATGTTTTATATTTCAATGTCTTCATCAAAATAATGTCGAAGTAAGGACTTGATCCTTAAGTCATGGGTTCGAATCCCACCGTGGAACGTGTAGACCGGTCCATCGGATGAGACCGTATAAACCGAGATCCATCCCGTGTCGCAGAAGGTGCTGCTACGAAAAAAGATGTGCCGAGCATAGGACAAAATTTGCAGCTCTCCATCAGCAAGTAGTGGCGTCTCCATATGAGTGAAAAATTCTCAAGACGGACGTTAAACAATATACAATCAATCAATCAATCAATCAAAATACTGTATGATACAGATTTTGATGAAAGCCTTTTTTCATCTTTTCATCATTAATTTGTATAATATCCGTTTTGCATGTTTCTTCATTTATGTAGAAAAAGGAGTACTATATGATTATTAGTTTTCTTGATATTTCTTCTGATTTGTTTGTTTCAACAATTTAATGTCTAATACTTGAAATAAAAATATAAAGAAAAATACAAAAAATCTTATGAAAATGTTTTCCTCCTTTATTAAAATTTGTACCATTTCTTCTTTTTATAAAAAATGATTTTTAAAAACGTGTCTCCATTAAAGAATATGGCTCTGTATACATCTCGTGAGTGTACTATTTTGCTTTTCAAAAAACCCTGTATTCTAATACCTTTAGAAATGTGCTCATAAGCGCAGTCATCTACTGTTTACTTAGCAGTAAAAAAAATCCGTTTGATATTAGATCTAGACCTGTCGATGAGATGTTGGATCGCTTTCGTCACATTGTGGGGGGGGGGGGAGTAAATCTCATTTGAATTCGTTTGTGTGTGACAGTGACGGAATTTACCAAGTTTTACCTGTTTACTTCAAGGAAGATAACACAAGATACACAGACGGCAAAACGCGATATTAACCAAAAAAATATTTCAATCTGTTTTATAGGGCAAAATACGTTTTGTCGACCCTAGATCCAAATTGATTGCCTTCAGCCTATAAATGATATTATGAAAACAGTTTGGTTCCATGGTAAGAGAAAACGTATGTTGCCCTCTAATCCAGTCAATAAATATATATAGTTATACCCTTTATGAAGTATTTGTCTCTATATTTATCACCACTATAAATAATCCAACAAAAATAAATATTTTTCGCATCGGTCTAATATTCTCATCGTTTACTGGTCTGTCGGTCACTGCTACGTCACAGATAAAATTTATGTTTAATTGTCAATTAATTTAATTTCGGAAATAACCGAAGTTCAGTGCTGTGAGGTTTCATATTAGAGACAAAAATGAAATTGAGATACTTAACAAAAAAAAAAAACCAGAAAAAAACACTAAGACGTAATACGATCAGCTGACACATTTTGAACAAATTTTATATATGTATCTTATGTATCTGTGATTCCTCTCTCTCTCGGAATAATGCTTAAAATCAAATGATGTCTGCCTTGATCTACGGAAATTCTACTGTGGAGTTCGGAAACAAGATGGATAGATGTACGCACAGTCTTCGATGATATCCTTGAGGTTTGGTCTTCAAAACTTGTTTATGAAATCAATTGACATTGTAAACAAATTTATGAAGAATTTTATTGATCAAATCTCGTGTTTTCAGCTTGTCTCGGGGAAATAAAGGAGGATGGGAAAGGAGAAGACAGGGACATGGAAAACTATATAACAGTGACTTGTTTACTTCGGATTACCCCAAGACATTTTTTAATTAAATAAAATTTTGGTAAATTCTAGCATGAGCTCGAAATTATAAAATTTCTTTTCAGATACTACTTTACTTTCTCATCGAAAAAGCAAGTGCATCTCCATGCATGGAACAATGTTCTTTTCTATTTGTTATAAATATATATAGTAAAATTTAATTCGAATTAAAAATTATGATAGCTAAATGGAGACTGAGGATAAATAAACAGTCTGTAGCAATTCTTTCACACCAAATGTAAAAAAGATTTATACAAAGGCTAACAAAAGTAACTAATATATTCTAATTGTCAGAAACCAAACAAAATCCATTCCATAAAGTGCTTAAATCTCAGACAGAATATAAGTCCTTTCATATATAGTCAACACAAAGTGATCTTAAATATGTTGGGCTGAAATTCATACAAACAAGTAAAAAACGTTTTAGTAAAACGAATTCAATCAAAATATGATCATTGTGACAAAAAAATTATAATAAAGAATATACGTAGATCTCCACAACAGCGTATAGATAATTTTAGGAAATGATTCTAATTGGCATTAAAATTTCAAAGCTTATGTAGAGATGTGTTATTACGTAATTATGAAATCAACTAAAATTCAGACTGCGTCATCCAATAGTTCATACTGGCGACTATCTTCCTGAATGTTTATTGTCTGTTCGTACTGATATCTCTGTGGTTGTCGCGTCACAGAAGGCGTCTTGGGAAGAGGTGTATTCCTCTTTTGATTGGTTCGTTCTTTCTGACTTGGATTCTTCGAATTCAATTTTCTATGAGATGAAATATAAAAGTCAATAAATAGTTTATCTTATTACACATATACTAAGTAAAATCAGTATCTTTCTTTAGAGAATGTGTGTTGTTAGAGCGTTTGTTCTAGAATGAAACGCCGAGGGTTCAAATCACACAGCGGGACGTTGAGACTGGTCCCTCTGATGAGAACGTACATGTGTAAAAAGACCCGTGAGAGTAAGAACTGGTACAAAAAAGAACGCTCAATGCACAATGGCTCATAGTGCTAATTACATGTTTAAATTTGTAATCCTCCAAGTGTCATTTCAATACGAGTACATATATGTATGAATATTTACTATCGAAGGGACTTTGAAAAAAACTCGAGAAATATCAACTATTTTAATTTGTGTACAAAAAATATGAGCACAATTCCACTAGCTTATTAAATAATGATAAACTTCTACCAGGAAAACTATCAATTTAATTGCTTCAGCATCCATCAGATTCTGCATCAAGTTTTTTTTCTATAAAATTATTTACCTTCTAATATGCTTTAAGAGGGCAATGGTGAAATATGCAGCTAAAGATGACCCAATGGCAATCCCTATGATTAGTCCAATTAAGTCCTGCATGTTGTAGCTAGTATTTTGGGATGCCACTTGCATGTAAATGTAATGCAAAATGTAAGTACAAAATGTAAGTTAAACCTTTTAAATTTATTGAATATTATAAGTCTTAGACATTGCTAGATTTCAGTAATTTATATATATTTTTTTATTTTACCTCGCTGACAGAGTGGTGGGACATATCCTTCATTACAACCAAGTGGACATAACCCAGTTTCTCTATCACAGATGGCGTTGTTGAAGCAATGGCTGCTACATTGGAGTTTACAATCGGGTCCAAACCAGCCATCGTTACAAGCTGAAATATATATAATGTTTTCTTTTAAAAAAATTAAAAAACAAAACAAAAATAAAAGAAAATATTATCTTAAAAACAAAAATAGAAATCTAATGGTGTTTTCACTTTAGATAAAAACACACAAGTATACATGTTTAAGAAAGTTAAATATGAAGTCGTACTTTTATTACAAAATCTTGATGTCCACCCTGTTTTGCAGCCTTTGATACAGGAACCATTTCCCTTGTCACAGATATTACCCAGATAACAGTTCGCACTACATCCATACCAACAATTTTCTCCATACGTCCCTGTGTCACATTCTGCAAAGATTCCACGAGTAAGTTTTACAAATTACTTTTAAAATAGAATACAAGTTTTGAAGTAACAAACGCTGAACTTAACATTATTACTTCACCCCCTCCGCCTCTCTCTCTCTCACTACTCTTTTTTCTCAATTATTTATTATTTAATTTCAAAAATGCAATGTTGACATCAGTAAAGATCCCCCCTCCCCGCTCATATCTTTGATTGATTCAGCTTAATTTTGAAAACTGCAACTTCAATTGTGACTTTTCCAGTTACAGTTACCTTCATCACACTTTCCAGGTGGTTTCCAACCAGGTGAACAGTTTCCAGGACAACGGCCTGTCACGTGATGGCACCTTTGATTATCTCTGCATTTTCCACACAGACTTGAGCAGTTAGCACCGTACATCCCTGGTTTACATGCTGGGAGAGCAAAAATACATACCGTCAGGTATTCATACGAATGAACATGAGAGTGATACATGTTTGACGTCAACAGAATATTTTATATGTCTAAACGGACTTCAAAAATGGGGGGATGATTTGTTTTACTACATAATAAAAATGTTTTTGTCACAATGTACAGTTTTTATTGTAATCTTTTTCCATTAAGTTGAGAAACGGAAAATTAATATGATTTAAATTCATTTTAAAGTTAAAAGTTAAAGTTTATAATTACGATTTCCTTTTTTTCTTAAACCTACCTTCCTTACAAAGTAGGCCTTTCCACCCTGGATTGCAGCTGATACATCTGCCATAAAAAGGATTGCAGATTTCTCCATTTAAGCAATTACTGCTACATCGTTGCGAGCAATTTTTGCCATATTCTCCCTGGCTACAAGCTAGAAAACAAATTTTTAATTCAGAAATCGTGCTTGGAAGAGGCATCTGATATCGTTAAAAATGTACATGTAAAAGAATACCAATGCGACACAAAATTGATTGCAACATACTAGTTTGAAATTCGAAAATATTTAGAATATATTTGTCAAACTCGTATGATGTACAAGTCATGTACTATAAAATTGTATGAGAAAAATTTGCCAAAATTTATCAATATAGAATAATTGATTTAGCAAAATTATGTTAGAATAGAAAAAACACTCCGTATAGTGAAGTTGTTTACATTGACGTCTGCAAGTCGAGTAGGTTTTGCATCATAAGATATTTTGAAATGAGTAAACCGTTTAAGTCATTATTTAACGGTCATTAATAATAATGACCGGGTCATTATATCCCACGTGCAATTATTCCTATGCCAATCAAACTCGAGTATTATCAATAGAGGTATAATAAAACAACATATTGACTGTACACTGAAGTCTATAATTGTTGTATTATATATATAATCACTCAAAGTGAATGCACTGACACAGTTCTAACTGAACAGATTTGGCTATATCATATACCTAGTAGTGTATCAGCCCTGATACAGGCGTTTTGGACTAGGCGAGACAGCGCCTGGGAAGTAGGGCTGTCTCGCCCTCGGGCTGAGATATCTCTGTCTCGGCCCGTCGTCAAGGGGCTGTCTCGCCCTCAAATTTAAAATCATTATTTCTGTGTTTAATTAGTGTGAATTAAGAGTAAAATTCATATTTAAGTATTAAAGAGAAACAATATATCTCGAAAAAATTAACCTGGTTTTTTAAAAATTATTTATTTATACTAGAATTTTGAGAAAATTGTTTTAAAAAGTGCGCCAAATGATAACACTTGTGACGTAAGAGAGGTAACTCTTGTTTTCTTCTAGTACAGCAACAAATCATGTTTTGAAAAAAACTTGACGTTTATTTGCTTTGACGGTAAGACAAAACCAAATTTTCATTTAATGTGTCATTTTAATTAAATATATATCGTAAACAAAACAAATAGTTACTATTAATCTCAGACTTACAAATTGTAATGTTTCGTTGAAGAAGCTGTAACCCCGGTTCGATACAAAGTGAAAGTAGAACATTTTCAAGTTTGGGACCTAGTTTAAAAAAAATTGTTAGGCCTTATACAATGTGCTTCAAAATGAAATCTTTCAAAACACCAGGGCTATTCTTTTTAATGACCAGACCAGCCAAATCTTACTGTATATTATATGATTATTCACTGTCAAGCAACATCTTCAGGAACATCGAAATAAAGAAAGATAACTCTAATTTTTTTACGACACATTCGAAAAATATCTGAATTTTTTTTCTTTTCTTTGGTTTTAGATATATGATATAAACAATATCACACCACTGTTTTGATCTCGTCCCTGGTATCAGCCCGCGGATGGTCTCGGCCGCGCCCGCCGGGGTTGGGGCGATAACAACCCCTCGGGCGGATACCAGGGCCGAGATCAAAACAGCAGTGTGATATTCTATATGTCATTACGTCACAATGTTAAAAAACACGTTTCTAATATTATGACGTCCCGTTTTACCTAACTTTAGTGCAACCGAACGGTGTGTCGTGCGACATCGTTTTCCGCGGACGCGCTTTCATGTCAACATCGCAAAAGGAAGAATATCACGTGACGTCCTTTCAGCCAATGAAAATTACGAAAATAATCTTCTTATATAATATCACATTGTATAATACGAAAGTTAGAGTGCTTTCATGCATCTTCTACATGCAATAATACCCCATTTTTTCGACAAATGTTAAGGATTTAGATGTATAACAAAGCACTTCCGGTAAAAGTTCCGATGTTAACCGATGTGGCGTCGATCTCGGCAATTCTCGGAATAGTTCTGGTTCTCTGCCCTTGATTCCAGTCTTTGTCGCTAGGAAATCGGAAGTCATGAATTATCGTTACTTAGACAAGAGTTACGGTCCGTAGTAATGGCTGCGCCCAGGGATAAGTTCGGGCGATTTAAAGGGAAAAGGATTTCCAAAGCGTCAAGAGGGATTCGTACCGTTTTGTTGGACCATAATTACGAATCCGGCCATACCTGTGAAAGAAATCCATGCGAAGACCCGAATTGCCCCCTTTTTAGAAATATAAAACTCGGTAAATACGCAGAGAGAGAGAGTTGGAGGGAGGGTCGACGGATCGTTGAACTTGGAGTTCTTTTAGAGAGTTTAAAGTGTTGTCAGTTCTGTAAGCTGGGACCAGTGCCATTAACACACTTAAACGTTGTTGGGGAGTTAAGGAAAGGATTAGGTGGATATTTGTATGTGAAATGTTTGAATATTGACTGTGGAGGGGTGAACTTGGTTCCATACGGAAAAACCCATAGAGTTAAGAAAACAGGGATGCCCTGTTTTGCCATCAATACTAAGCTGGGCACAGGTATGTGAATGGTGTTTTTTAGAAATAATATCATTAATAATTATTTATAGTCAGAGACCAGAAGAGCTTATGCGATAGTAATGTGTCCGTCGTCCGTCCGTGTAGCTGTCTGTCTACACCTGTAGCTGTCCGTCTGTCTGTAAACAATTTTTTCAAAATATGCTATTGGTCTGACGCACATGTAGACTAGACTAATATACATAATCTAGTGCACCAGTTTTTGATTTCAATGAACGGTGTCGCCATGGTTACTTTAAATAGAATTTTTTGTGAAATTCCTTTAAACCGTTACTCCTAATACTTTATTGGTCTCATTTCAGTAAAACCTGGAACACAAGTAGACATTACTAAGTTTCATAATTTAGGGCTTCGGTTTTTGATTTCGATGAACGGTATTGCCATTGTTACTAAAAATAGACATTTGTGAAATTCTTTTTAAAAATTTCAATATAACGTGGCAAACAAGAAGACTGCGCTGAGATACATAATATAAACCACGGTTTTGATTTCAATGAAAATTGTTGCCATGGTTACTGTTTAAAAATAGACATTACTGTGAAATTCCTTTTAAACGCGTCTCCTCGTACAATTTTGTTCTGATTTCAGTAAAATTTAGCACACAAGTAGACATTCTGTATTGCCATGGTTACTATAAATAGAGAAATTTCTTCAAAATATTTGCATAGCTCTATACTCTCCCTACACTTTTGATCTGATTTCAATATAAATTGGTACTCAAGTAGACTACACTAAGGAACAGAATTCAAATAATTGCTGCCTGTTGCAAAGTTTCAAATCCAAGTGTTTCTATGTACAGACCTGAAGAGCTACAGTTTCTTCAGAGACCTCGGGTAGGGGGTTTGATTTCGAGGTTGAGGAAGTGTTGAATAAAAATACAAAAGAAATTTTATAATTTGAGGAAGTAATGAACTCGAGGGCCTCTCCATACCACGAAAAACAACAAAAATTAAACCAAGAAAATTATTTTTTCACGCTATACAAAATTGATCGTAATTTTAAACTGTTTCCAAGCCAAAATTCGGCATTTTTTTGTTTTCAATGCATATTTAAGATTATACATGTAAATATATAAATAGGAGGGTTGTCCCGTAAAATCGTGGACAAGTTGTCTAGTGTGAAAAATAAACATCACTGCGTTCTAAAATTTTCACTATTATTTAGTACATATTTTAGTAATATACACAGCAAATTTCAGATAAATATATGCATAAATAAACAAATTATGAGATTTTATGCCATGTATTGTATCACCTTACGGTGCATGGATTATAACGTCAAAGTGTCTAAAACAGCGTCACGTTTTATCTTTGCTGAAAATGAAGTTGGATGAGTCCGACTTAAATTTAGGAATTTCATTGATACACATTCTTTAGTCTCCATAAACAGCCGAAGAACCAATTGGCACCCTCATGCGATCTTCTGAAGATTTATTAGTAAGTTACGGACAATATTCTCACCATCATTCAACTAATAGAAAATCTCATATCGGCGATCTACTGTGACAGCGTCTTTTGATATTACATTAGGAGTTTGTCCGTATGTTTTGTACTCCCCAGGGACTCGATCAAGAAAAACTTCGCTAAGAAAACTCCTATTTCATTTGTATAATTAAGATATGGTGATATTTTTATAATCTTTTTTCTTCTATGGTCATTTCAAGTCTCTAAAGGTGTCATTACAACATCGAAATAAAACTGAACTGTTCTCCGGTGCGCCGTAACGTCATAAAACGTCGCCATTTTTCGTGTGTTGTGTTTACCACTTTCCCATTTCGAATGCTGGAGAAACTGCCAAAAGTTAAGAAAATGCCTTAAAATTTTTACAAAGACTACAAAATTGATTGTGGAATTGAATAAGGATAATTTTAATTCAAATCTTATGTATTTAAAACTTTTATTTTGAATTCAAACTTGTGTATTCTTTAATAAAACCTTGGTTTTTTGACCGTGCGCCGTAGGACAATACCTCGTGCACATTCAAGCATAATAAAATCTTTATTTTTGCCTATATTTTATCAAAAAATTTTCATGCACTTAAGTATGATAAATAAACAATTACTGAAATTTTCAGCTTAGTGCGCCCATTACTTTTCGAGAAAAACGCTTTGTCCACGATTTTACGGGACAACCCTCGTACATACATTGATTTGATTAAAGAAAATATCAATGCAAGTTACAGAAAGATTTTAAACACATTGTGTATATTACATTTTTTTTTATATAAATAGGATTTTTGTGAGTCCCAAGGAGCTTACCTTGTAGCGATTGAAGATCAGAAGGAATCAGATTGGATCACAGAGAAGTTCCTAAAAGCTGGTCAGATTTATTTAAAATTGAAACTGATAAATTCTTTGAACCTATATTTTACATTCGGTAAGCACGCATATATACGGATTGAAAACAATATTGCTTTAATTTACTGATTTCACAAAAAAAAGAACTTCATATATTGTTAAGTCATCGGAGTCACTCGGATGAATTATTGCTATTTGTTGTTTTTTTTTTCGTCGTCCTTCGTGTGTTAACATTTGCACATTTTCAGCTTCCACTCTGAAACCGCTCAACCAATTCCAACCATATTTGGCATATAACATCTATGGATTAATAGGAGCAAAAATTTTTAATTTCATGGTCCCTGCCCCATTCCCCGCCCTAGGGCCTGAGGGGTGAGACCAAAACCCTGTATTAGGCACTGCATGAAAAGTCGGGTTTACTTTTACCTTAAATGCAATTTAAATGCTGCGATTATTTAATGTTTAAATGCATACTATGACATATTGTGGGATCGTAAACGTTAGAAAAAAATTAGCATTTAATACGAGTTTAATGGAAAATTAAAAGAACAAATTTAATAAAGTTTGGAAAATTGTAAACTTACTAATACGTTCGGATTTAAGTCTCCCGTAAACAAATATTATACCTCGAGTATACAAAACGTATAATTATTATTAAACATGCCCATAAATTAAAAGTTTTATGGTTATATTAAATTTGATGGTTTAATAAAATTTAATGTAGAATTTTACCTCATTATTTTTTGTTTAATTCACACTTTACTTTATAATACTTCCAAAAATTAAGTTATATACGGAGAATCGTAAACTTACTAATACGTTCAAATTTTAATCTTTCATAAATTAATATTAAATCTCTTGTATATGTGATGAAATATATGGATTAAACATTCCCATATCATTGAGATTTATGGTTGTATTAGATAAAACTTAATATAATTATATTATTGCATAATTTTTTTATCTAATACTTATTCCATCATTATTTCGTATGGTTTATAATTGTGTTTTTTGCAAGTATTTTACACTACACAAATCCACTTCTCATTCAATTTTATTTCATGTTATCTCAATAGTGTACAAACAATGAGTTCTAACAAAGTATAAGATATTTCAAAATTAATGCCTAAATGCCAGCATTTAAAAATTTACAGTCATGAATGTAGCTCAATTATAATGGAGTAATTTTTTGCATACAAGTTGTAGGTACTAAATAATACTTAAGTAAATGAAATAATTTTGTATTTTACAAAAAACTTAATATGGATTTAAAATTTTATTAATTTAAGACACCCTGACAACAATGGGTCATCATGTCCAAACAAATCAATAACAATTTAATTATAAAAATAGAATTTGTAAAATTTAAATTTGCAATAAATCAGAACACAACGGGTAAAAAATGCAGTCATTCTTGACTCCAAAATCTGTGACTGAAACTGCCCCTATTAAAACTGCTGCATGGGTTGTAAATGGTTTTTCAATTTCCCACAAAAAATCAAATCATACTTTGAATAAAAGAATAAAAGTTGGCAATAAAAGTTGCCCATTTTTTTTTTTACATGTACATCTATTAAGAAACACTAAGCCACTGACAGAGAAGCCTCACTCGCCCACAAGCAAGAGCAAAAGGATCGGTCAGACACCACCTTTCTCTTACTTGGGTATCAAGATCTGCAACTTACTGCCAGCAAAGCTCTTTCAGACTACCCTCATATTGTTTTCCAAGTATTTTCACAATAGATGTCCATGCACTAATTATCAACTTGTAAAAACATGGCAATAAATCAGAGATTAAAAGTGTACGTACATGTGTGCGACACAATAAGCCAGTCGATCTGGTATTAATAAAAAAATGTTACAGCTTTTAAATTTTTAACCGAGTACAGTCAATACTTTATGTTGACTGTGTAAAGTACAACACCAAAAAAAAAAAATATTTTACATCATTTGGTTATGTCAATTCAAATTAAAAAAAAAGCATCACAATTACACAAAATAGTAACAGCTGATAATTTGTCTCTAATACCCCATATCTGTTATAACTTTAACATATCCTCATTTTACATTGGAATGCAAGACATTTTGATAGTGATATTTTTTCAGTCATAAATCTTCTACAATTTGCCTCAAAATTTCAAGAATGAGCTCTGAAACATGTACATATAAAATGTCCTGTATAAACATATGTACAAGTATATTTAACAACTTTTTAGCCTCAATTACAATTTAATCTTAATGCAAAAAATTCACTTCGTAAACTCTTTTACTTCATATGGAAGGAAACAAATTAATATTTTACTCTTGCAATTCTCATTACTCTTGCAATATAATATTTATTAAATCACAATTCACCCTTTCTTACTCAGAAATGTCTCTACCTCATCTGCTTAGTCTATTTTTTACATCTATGACACACTAAGCCACTGACAAAGAAGCCTCACTCGCCCACAAGCAAGAGCAAAAGGATGGGTCAGAGACACCACCTTTCTCTTACTTGGGTATCAAGATCTGCAACTTACTGCCAGCAAAGCTCTTTCAGACTACCCTTGATTGTCTTATTTTTTTCCACAATAAATGTCCATGCACTTATTATTTAAGTCAAACTTGTACATATATGTAATATATAAATCAAGATTAAAATGTATGCCATTGATACTATACAATAAACCAATAAAAGTTGAAACAATAAAAAATATGACAGTTTTAATCTGTAATCAAGCATCAGAAAAAAACTTTCACTGTCAAAAATACAACACTAGGTATATTTTTCTTATCTAACATTGAATGTGTCAATTAAAGTTAAGTAAAAAAAAAACATCACATTTGTGCAAAACAGTAGCAGATATTTTATCTCTAGTTGCCCATCTCTGTTCAATTACTACATCAATAGGTTTGACTCTTTTAGATTCTTTATTTGTCCTAGTTCTTCTTATGCTCTGCCTTTTAGAGTGCTTTGATTTGAGAGTAGCACTCTTGGTGTCCTGTTCTTTGAGGACTTTTTCACATTCATCAGAACGCCACTTCAGTTTTCTTATTTCATAGATAGTATCATCTCTCGAATCATTTTTTGTACAATATTTAAAACTGCTTCTTCTTGCTTTTTCTTCTCTTCATCCCAAGAAGTTTTCAGCTCTGGAGAAGCACATCTAGCTCCTAATTTCTACAACAAACAAACAAATAAATACCCATTTGCCTATATATATATTATATGTGTGCTTCCGGATTTATGCATATATTAACTAGTACACAAAATCTGAGTTGATTGTAAACTTATCAATTGACCTTGAGGAAACAAAGTTCAATTTTGATTAATTATTGACAAATGAAATATTTTTGAACCAATCTAGATTTTAAAAGAAAGTGCAAATGACAGTCTATTGAATATTACATGTATGGGGTGATGTGTTTACATTTGTGTGCAATTACATTGATTGCAATGTAGATCTGAAAAGGAAAAATTGTACGACACAGAAAGGGGTTTGTGAGTTTTGTTTCATATAATGTTTCTTTAGTCTACAATTTAAACAGGTGGTTCTCTTAACATCAGAATTTTGACATTTACAGAAGACCATAAAAATTATGCCATTTTTTAAGTCTGGGTAATAAAGACAGATACTTATCTATAATATCAGACCAGCGAGCTACAGATTTTGAAGCTAGTGTTGATGTATATGTAAATTGTGGACTAATGACTTTTTCGCCATCTTTTTTTTTTGGAGCATTTTACCACTATGTTTATCTGCTTGACCTTGAACATGTTGAGGTGCCCTTTTCTCTGTTCCTCCACAATAATTCTTTCATTTAGAGCAAGATACTATGGATATGGTGAAAAGCTGTAACAAAATATGAAAAATTAATAACAGGTATGGCTCTCAGTAGAAAGAATATACAAAAAAGGAGAAAAAAATATGCAAATAGGGTGTGCTTATGACTAAAGCAAGTAGATAACATTTTACACAATGATAAAATTCTCTGTGTCATCTAGTTAAGTGAATTACATAAAAAAACATATAATTATATATATAGATCAAATTTATAGACAACAAAATATGATACGAAACATACATAATGGTACCGTACTCCAAGCACATGGAATATGAAGATTTACAAAGTTTACGAAAATGCAAATAATAGCATTTACAGCATTTAACATATTAAGACATATGTATCTATAGTTTCAGACCAACAAGCTACAGATTTTGTGGATGTACATGTAAACTGGGGACTAGTAACTTTTTTCCATCTTTTTTTTGAGCATTTTACCACTGTGTTTACCTGCTTGACCTTGAACATGTTGAAATGCCCTTTTCTACGTGTTCCTCCACAATATTTTATTTTCTTTAGCAGAAAGATACTATGGATAAAAAAAATATGAAAAATCAATAACAGGTATGGCATTTCAGAAAAAATATACACACAGATGTATTCATGATTAGAGCAAATATATAACATTCATACAATAATAAAATCCTTAAACTTTGTGATCTAGTTCCACGAATTATTTCAAAATTTTAAAACATATTATAATATGTATAAGATCAAATTTAGAGACGACAAAACATGATACGAAACGGATGTACATAATGGCACACCATACTTGAAACACATGGAATTTTAGAGTTTACGAAAATGCAAAGATTAGCATCTACAGCATTTAACGTGCAAGTTATTGGAATAATGATCAAGTGATTTAACATAAAATGAAATATATTAACAACTTACACTGTAGATAGCAGGGCTTTAAAGTGGACAGGAAATTCAAAGTTCCAGTAAATGGTGGCAATCTCATACACAATAAGTCGTACAACAAATGATTAGTTCGTACCTCAAACTGAGTAGCCAAATATCTGGTCATTCACTTTAAGAAGGAAGGCTCAGCAAGTTCGATGTTGTCAGATCATTCCCATAGATACTTCAAACTTTTCTGGCACAATTTCTAAAAGAAAACTTGTATCTTGAAGGTTTTTTTTGTTCAAATTAGGATTAATTTTGATGAATGTAAAAATTTGAAAAGTTTACAGATGACCGACAAATACCAGACACAGATCAGAAAACTTGCTTGGATCTTAAAATGGATCTTAAATTTATGTGATTTTATTGATTTTATCAGAAAATTTAAGAAATCTTACCTTTGTGTTAATTTTCATACTGCTTTTATCCTTCTTGTGAGTATTCGGATTCCTGTAAATAATACATGCATAATTGTGCATCATAGAATATGATAATTATTTTTAATAATTTATGCTTAAGTATTTAATGTGAAATAATTATGCATAGCTCTGCACAATTTATATTATGTTTAGATTACCTGTCAGAATCCATTACTATTGTATTTTTAGGATAAGGAAATTAAGAATATAAACCTTGTCTTGTTTACTTGGTAAATAGTAGTTCAAGTTGTTGCAATATTTTTTATAGTCTTATGCTAAAATATACAAGTTTATAAAAACAATGTTAGGTTATTTGTGTTAAATGAAAATTTGAGCTGCATGGTTCTCACCATTTTCACGAGCTGACTTCATACGCCGGCAGGTTCCTTTTGGGTCCTTTTGGGTAAATCGATGCACCCTGGGGAATCGTCTCAGTCCCGTCCACTGCAACTATTAAATAATCAAAACAAGTGCTGAATATGATCTTGAACATGCATTAAAAAATAACTATATATTTTTTACATTGTACAACATACTCTGTAAATGCTGAACAGAGGAACACTAAAATTCCTGAACCAATCCCAAACGAGGAAATTCTGGTTAAAATCCATCTTTATGAGAGATGTTTAAAAGTGCTAAATAATTATTGCAAAATTTAAATAGCGCTTGCCCAAACGTTTTTACGGTCAGGCATTTTATGTGTGGTGCCCAGACTAAGGAACAGTAACATTGTCAGTAGCAGAAGCAATTATTCATTCAAGGAAACATGATAAAATTGTGTACATTGTTCATACCGCAGTATAGGGTCGTAAAATTTCTTCTTCAGTCAAAACAGAAATTCCATCCAAAGCTAATCATTCTTCTCCTTTTCGCGACACTCTCTTCCGCACTTTCCTTCTGCACAACATCATGATCAAGTTCAACATGGCTGCGTGGACCCCCAAAAAATAGAATTTCGGCGCGGCGTGTAATTGCTTTTCGAGCCCGACTTCGATCCCGATGTAATTGTACTACATGTTTTAGAGAAAAATCTAAGTTATATTCCACAGTTTTGAAAAACCTTCTTAAGGGTTAAATAATTAATTAAAACTGAATATATGAATAAATAAAAATTAAAATAAATAAATGTTAAAAAAAATGTTTCAACATAAGTTTACATAGCAACATTGACGGTTCATTAATGTCGGGCCAACATTACAACGTCGGAAGTTTTAATGTAAATGTTTTTGTTATTTTGCAATAATAAAACTGTTAACAATCCTTTATTTTGATTAAAATAAAGAATTATTTATGACATATTTAAAATACCAAAACCATACTTAAACTTTAAGTATAAGCATATTTACTTTTACATGTCGATATTCTTAAACGAAACGTATAATTTTCTCTATTAAACTATATTATTCTCGATGTATTTTGCATTAAATATGATTATACTTATTTGAAAACTGTAGTTAATTATATCACAATATATTTCATGTAAAA
This sequence comes from Saccostrea cuccullata, assembly GCF_032062105.1. Classification (NCBI taxonomy): domain Eukaryota; kingdom Metazoa; phylum Mollusca; class Bivalvia; order Ostreida; family Ostreidae; genus Saccostrea; species Saccostrea cuccullata. Next base: position 187,809 of record NW_026922689.1, read on the forward strand.
TGTACCGTTATACATACATTAAATTCAAAACAAGAAATTTACTGGAGTAAACAAATTTATTAAATTATATTAAACGCGACTTTTCATGCAGTGAGGGTCCTGGTGTTATGTCGGGGCTCTATTGATTATGTAGTGAATGTGCATTAATGCTTTAAATATCTTTTCTTCTGCTCCTGTGTACTTAATTATCGATGAACCATGTACATAGTAATGAGATGACTTTTCTCAATTGAATATGTGGAGATAACGATCAGTTCAATAGTCCACAGGCACGTAGCAACGGGGAGGGGGGGGGGGGGCTGTCCCTTTTTTTCATGACATTACTTACAATGTAGGAAATGTTCACTGAAAGGCTGGTTCCCCCCCCCCCCCCCCCCCCCCAAAGAAATAAATTTGTGATATAATGAAAATGTAGTATTGTAGGTCCAAGAAATTGGTATTGAAAGAAGTTGTTATTGGAAAAACTTTGTTACTACCCCCCCCCCCCCCTCCCGTCCCCACCACCACCACCACCACGAAAAATGATTTTCGACTGTAGGCAACATTTTCCTTTCTTTTTTTTTTGCTTGTCAACTTAAGTAAGTAAAAAAAAATTCTCTGGTTCCCCCCATTTCAAAAACGATGCTACGTGGCTGGTCCATTCGACATAACAAAATAGTAGCGAAGCAAACACGGACCTCCAAAACATCACAAGTGGGATGAGGTGCCTTGAAGGAGTGAGCAACCCCTGCCGACCAGTCACACCTGACACGAGCTCCTTTGACATGATCAAGAAAAAACGGAAATATCCATGGACAACTTACTGCATATATAAATAAAGGCCGAACATTCACATAAAAATAGTTAATCAGTTATTCTACTACGATTATTGCCGAGATCAAAAAATGCCGCGGACATTATTCTCCAATAAATCACGAACGTCATCAAAAAATTATCAGATCTGCAACACGTATCAAACATGTACAATTCAGAAGAATATTTGACCGTAGAGTGAAATACTTGTTTAAACCACATCGAAGTGTCGTCTTCCGCAGTCTGAACACTGTAAATTGCATAACGTTGCTGATGAATGTCGGTTTTTATAGCCAAGCGGGTTGTTTTTGGACCTCCCTACGCAATACTTGATATCGCGATTACTCAACTTAGCGGAACTCTTTCGCGATGAAGGTAGGAAACGTCTGTTGGAAGGGGGCAAATGTGCTATTGAATACAATAGTCATAGTATGACTACGGTCATTGTAGAGTTTATAAGGACAGAAAAGTAAAAAAAAATCCTGGTGGAATACCTTTGCTTAAAAATCAATGAACCAGCCTTATTAATTTTTGAGACGAGCTAATCCTAAAAGTTACATTTTTAAGTAAGTGAACTCTTCTCATTTAAATTTAATTGAAAATCGTCACATTTTAAAGCTAATTTGACAATCTACTATTCAGAGTCCAATTCTTGGCAATACATTTTACTTTTGGCATTAAATTGTTCGAATCATGTGATTATTACAACTGTAAATAATGTCATGTGCCCAAAAATCTACAGCTTTCTCGACTGCCCCGCAAAAGAGCGGTAGTAAGTTAAATAACTGCGAGGTAGTCGCGATATTAGTATTTAAACAACGTGATTTTAGTCCTTATTAAAGCATTAAAATAGAAACATAACTTTGTTATTGTATATTCATTAAATACATCAATATATGTTACAAACAAATTTGTTATTAAAAAAAGCTATTTTTAACACAACGAAAATTCCAATCGTCTGCATTCCATACACATGTAAGCAAACAAATTTCCCCTCTGGTGTGAAATGGAACAGCGTAATCGAGACATGGTGACATAATTCGTTTGTCAGAGGAAACGATCAGCTGTATTTTAGAGCTCTTAGTGGAATAGATTAAAGTCCTTGTTAGCGAATGAAGCAGGATAACCTCCGAGGTCGCGAAATGTTGCTTGAAATAAAAAAAGCCTCGGCATACACCTCGGCGTTTATCTTTCAAACAACATTTCTCGACCTCGGAGGTTATTTATTTCTTAAATACCAGACAGCATTTAAAATTATAATAGTTGGATCATAAATTTTGTAAATGAGATTTTCATAAATTTGAATTTTCAGCTTTTGTTTTAAAAATATATCAATCCAAATTCCCTTTTATAATATTTTAAAACAGTAATATGTATATTTTTAGATATCTGTACAAGGCCGAAATTATGTTCAACATGGTCAGGTGGGAATGACATAGCAACAGAGAATAGTTTCGTCTGGCATCACTCTGCAGCACCAATTGTGTTCATAAATTGGCTGCCAAATGAACCCAGTAATGGAATATTTGCTAATTGTATTAATATACGATACTATGGGAAGTGGAATGATGCATCATGCAGTGACAAGTTCAAATTCATCTGCGAAAAAGCTGTATAAAATTCAACTCAGAAAGTTTACTGGAATTGGGAAAAAATATTGTCATTTGGATCATGACGTACAACAGCTCCGATGAAAATAATTTTTTTTTTAAATTTCAATTTTGTTCTAGCATACAACATTTATGTTTGTATGTAGTTTGAAAGAAAGAGGATGTTGCAGTTCTTTTGTCATTTTCCCTATATGTGTAGCAGAGTACATATTAAAGAAGAATTTTATGTCACAGAAACTGGTTTTTTTTTTTTTTTTTCAAATGCAACAGTATATAAAGCACAATAAGGAACAGTATTTGGAAGCTGCGTATTACCTTTCAGTATGCTATTAAATGAAATATAAGGCATAATATATCAGATTTTCCGATTTTTAAACAAGGAATTGCCATTGTTCTGAAAAAGTGCCTCCTTGAAACAGAATAATTTCGATATCTGCACAAATAGGCGCAAATTTACTATAGAACTGTCACTTCCGATTATTGCTTCAAAAAAGGCACATTTTTAAAAAATCGCAATAATGGTAAAAACAAGATGTGTTTGTGAAACACTATGCGCCCGGTGGCAACAAAGTTCGAAAAAAGCTATTTTTAGCATATAGGTCAATGTCAATGTCACAAGGTCATTGACCTTGGTGTCATTTGAATGAACTTGATTAGTGGAATATGCATACCAAATACGAAGTCTCTATCTCTCACGGTTCTAAAGTTATGATGAAGGTTCAGAAAAGCTATTTTTAGCATTAAGGTGACAGTCAAGGTCACAAGGTCATTGGCCTTGGTGTCATTTGAAAGAACTTAATGAGTGAAGTACGCATACCAAATACAACGTCTCTATCTTTCATGGTTCAAAAGTTATGGTGAAGGTTAAAGTTTGCAGACAAATAGACGAACAGACAGACAGACGGGACAAAAACAATATACTTTACCAAAGAATGGGTTAGACTTCTAGGATGGGTCATTTTTGCGTATATTTTTTCATATGTAATGGTAGTGCAATGAGATATATATTTTGAGAGAGAGAGCGAGAGTCAAGAAGTTAATCGAGTAGCTACATATATATATTAAAAATGCAGGTTTAAATTATTTTCCTCGATATACTGTGACTTAAAACTAATGACACAATGCTTTATTTGGTAATAAAGTATTGTTTAAATAATTTATTTTTTACATATGGTAGTTTTTTTGTTGTTGCAATTTTGAATCATTTCGGTCTGTTATTTAGTAGCCAAAATTTGATTTGAAACAAATGAAATGTCTTGTATGTAGCATCAACATTTTGATTATGGGACACATTTTAATTTCATGAAAAATATTTTTGCACGATGTCTAGTTGCCTACAGTATATCATTAAAATTGCTATGCAAAGTGTATTAGCCATTGTGCTTTTTATTGTTCCAAACTTTCTCCTGCAAAATGGCGATCGTGATATACAAAAGAAAAATTTTCTCTAAAAGGTTGCCAATCAGTTCCTATCTTATAGAAAAACTGTGCATGATATAAACGTAAAATGTGAAGTGTTTTAGCTAAATCAAACCAGGAAATACCTGGCGTAAACTTAGTCTTCTACGTAGCTGTATCTATATTTAGACATAACGCGGGTGTTTAAATGTCCTTCTCGATATGTAGAGAAAATCGCGAGTTTCTGCAACACTCTCTTTTTTACGGGTGTTGCTAAAACGCGGAACGGAAAGCGGAACGGAACGGAAAACAGAATATATTATTTTGGATTAAATCACGTAAAATACAAAAAATTTATCACAAACAATACATCTTATACAAATTCAACTCCCCACTATTAAATACAAGTTGATTTAGTCATGCTCAGTCTCTTAATTACGAAAATCGCTGACATGGCAGTGACGTAGATTCGAATTTGAAAGGGGGGGCTTACTTGATAAGCATTTCACAAGCAAATTTAAAAAAAAAATCAAAAACAAAAAGAAGACAGTTGTTTGACTCGGTAGGGGAGGGTAAGTTCCAAATCCATCTTTCAGTACTATTTTTTACACAAACTTACTACATCAATTACATTATAACAAAAAGTGTGCGGATGTCAATGAACATTTCTTTAGTAAAAATGGTTATGACCGGAAAAAATTGGGGGGGGGGTATTTAATATAAAGTTGAACTATTGAAAGAGAAATAAAATTTAAAAAAATATAATTATCAAGATTACGTTTAGGGCAACCCCTTCCGCCAAGCTCGAATAAACACCTCTTATGTAATACTGGTTGTTGAAATTTTATACAAAATAGAGTCGCTTTCTATATATTTAAATTCTGGATAGATAAAGTTGGAATACTTTCCTTTGGTAGGTTAAGGGTAGCAATGTTTACATTCAATGAAGTTAAAGTTTATTTGCATGCAGTACATGTGTGTGTGTGTTTGTTTTTATTTTCGGGGGGGGGGGGGGGGGGGGTAAATGAATGACCCCGTTATACATTTGATTTGTTTTTCCGTTCATCGGACTAAGAAATTGCAAAAGCCCCCTCCCTTTTGTGTCCAAAATGTACATAAGATTTTATAAATATATTTTTTAATATGTTGTGGGCCCCTACCCAGACCCCAAACTGTCCCTCCCCATTTCAAGATTCCAGGATTCGCCACTGCTTGCATAATCTGAACGTCAAAAATAGCTATTTTTGTCTTTGCAAACACAAGCGTCTAAAGCAAATTGAAAGGGGGAGGCTAAGTGGAAGAAAAAAAAATTCCAACGTACAAGAAAACTTGACAAGCAAAAAAAGGAAAAAGGGAAATACGTCCTTTGCCCAAACACGAAAATCCTAGGGAGGGATCGCGTTTTCTTTCAGTACCAAATATTTTCCAAACACTATCACTGAACCTTCCTTGATCTAATCTGCGACGTGCCTGTTGAAAGTATGTGTGTGTGTGTGTGTGGGGGGGGGGGGGGGGGGGCGGTTACGCTCCAATGTTCATTGCCTATATTATGGTTACCTTCTCAAAAAAGGGGGTTCCCCGGTTCCGACGCTTTTGACAAATATTTATGAATGTACATACTAGTAGTCTTTTTTTCCTTCTGCCTACTTCAAGAAATATCTTTTTTGAATGAATGAGCTTTCTTTAAAAAAAACAAAAACAATTTGTATGAAATGCTCAGATGAATACTAGTACTTGGGACTCTGAGTCTAGTCAGTACGTATTATATAGACCATGATCACTTCTACACAAGTTCTGAGCGGAGGGTGTGTATAATTCATAATTGTATTATAGTTTACAATAAATGTTTATTAGATATGACTTTTACATAAAAAAATATTGCTTTTATATCTGATTTAAAAGCTGATTTGTTTCACATAATTTTTCCGTTTTCCGTTCCGTTTTCCGTTCCGCGTTTTAGCAACACCCCTTTTTTACCGCACGTTTTTGCCTTCCAGACCCTTGAGAGATCTTGAAATCAGACATTGCACTTTGGAATGTTCATTTTTAAAATATTACCGACTAGTGTACGCCGACACTTTTTATAAATATTACCTTTTTATGCCCCCGGATCGAAAGATCCCGGGAGTATATTGTTTTTGTCCAGTCTTTCTGTCTGTTTGTCTGTCTGTCTGTTGTCAACTTTAACCTAGCCCGTAACTTTTGCGCTATCAAAGGTAAGGATTTAATATTTGATATGACTGTTTATTATAACAAAACCTTTCCATTGCTACAGAAATTTTTTATCATGTGACCTTTGACCTCATTTGAATTGCCTAAACATCTTAAAAGTGTATACCGCTTCAGTCTACGTCACACTCCAGAATTGTGTTACCAACGGGGGCATTATGTTTTACAAAAACACACCCTGTTTGCTACTAATTTTCTGTTAATTATTGAAACCTGTAAAAATGTGAGGAAAAAATAGAACATACTTAGACCAGGAATTGAAAATTCACATGTTAGTATTCTACACTTTAAGTTTTCTGTAAGAAAAATGTATTACAGCATGAACACATTCAAACAATGCAGTCTCTCAAATCATCAATGTATATGAATTTTTTTTTTGAATCAAATTTTGGCAATAAAATGAATCACAATTTATTAATTTCCTTACAAAGATCATTAATTTTAGACGTAGCAGTGATATTTTTTTATGGGTAAAAAATTCTCGAGAAGGACGTTAAACAATATACAGTCAATCAAAATTTTATTACAAATAAGTTAAAACAGATTCCAATACGATATTTTGTATTACCTTAATAATTGATTAGAAATTTTGAAGACAGAGTGTTCATCAACGTTTACGATTTTGATTGCCTATTTTAAAATTAGGAAAAATATATTGTGAAAGTGTAAAGATGTGATTTGATTTGCATTGGTAACAGTTAAGGTACATGTATTTCAATTTTGAATGAAAATGAGATACAGGGTTTAAAAAAAATTCAACGTGATCTGTTCTCTTTGGCACGAATGTCTCTTCCACTTTGAGAATCCCCAGTGGTTTTAATTTCGTATTATATAAATAACACACAATCGGTTACCTTACTAATTAAAGATTTTCATGAGGTCTGACTTGCAATGTATAATTTAACGCTATTTATTAAACTCTTATCCCTTAGTAAAAATACAATTGATTTTCATAAACCAATATTCTTGAAGAAAATAATTACAAGACTGGAACATTCAGATAAAAACTCACTATTTTTTGGAGAAAAGCAATATATTCTCTCACGAATGTCTTCCACTTTGGGATTCACTAATGATTTTTAACTCGTATATATGAGTAAGAATCGGTTATCGTTACTAATTGAAAATTTTCATGTTTGACTTCCAATGTATAATTTAGGGCTATTAATTCCTTAGTTAAAAATATTGATTTTAATAAAAACAAAATTCTTGAAGAAAATAATTTATCAGCCTGGAACATTCACGATAAAACATCACTGTTATGGAAGAAAAGTGAATAATAGCCATATTTATTGAGAGTTATCTCACATTGTGGTAAAGGGTTATTGAACTTATATTGGTGAATATTCGCACAAGTTGCAATTGGCTGTACAAATGCACTCGCAAGCTCGAGTTTTTATTAATAATAATCTTCCTAATAGAAGAGGAGAAAAATTTTGTACACAATCTTTTTAAATTCATTCAATGTTAGCAACATAGTTAATAAATGCCGTTGCAATGATGTAGATAAGAAATAAATCTGCAAATGTTAAGGAACCGCTTCATTATCTATCCATGTTAATGAAAAGCCATATTGAGATATACTTAAGTACTTCACTTTCTTTATTGGGTACCATAAAAGTATATTTTGTCTTCTGTCATTGGAAAAATAAATCTACATAAGGAAAATGATCTACCAACACATGAAACTGTGCATTTATGGAGCCAACAGTGTTTAATTGCATTCGGGTGAGGGGACATTTGCAGTGCTTCTTCTTGGTGCAACGTATTACAGCGCATGTATCGTTAACTTAAGTCTCAACAATTGAAAACAACCTGACTGTTTACAACTTTACATGACAAGAAAAAAGGAATCTGTGGGGAAAAAATCATTTATGGGAATAATGCATTTGATAATTAAAACCGGTGTTAAATGCAACTACAAAGATAAAAAAAAAAACAATGGATCGCTAAACCTTTAAGCGATCGATACGGATATTCGATCGATATGGATACATAAAAAAATCAAGAGTTGTCATTCTTGAATTTATTGCAATAATAAGAAATACAGTGATTGATTTTCCAGTGAAAGGTGGATTTCATATTTCATGAGATGGTTAGCCTATTAGGTCCGAGCCGTCATTCATCCTGAAAAAGATTTAATACCTCCTCTTAAAGACTTGAAAAAGGTAGACTTCAAACTATGATGAACTATTAAATCATAAAACGCCACGGGAAAAAATGGAAAGTACACAAACAACGAAGAATACCCATAGGCATTTAATTAGGGTAAATATTCAACCCATTGAAATTTTTATATCTTCTTCCCATACTAAATCACCTCTAAGGTGTGGATATAAAAAATATGTGTGAACAAATAAACAATTTAATTATAGGGTGTAAAAGTACTGACAAAATTCCTCCAAAAGATTATACATCAGATTTTTTGCCCGGAAATATGTTTCATGATTTTTTTAAAAAATCACCTTAACATGTTTCACCCATCTTACTGTTTAAAATGGTTAGGGCCTGTTTTTTTTCAATTTTTAAGAACACAACTCACGCTCTTTCACATATGTAGCCATGAAGTTCCGGGCAGTAGTCGTCACACCACTGGTAATTCAGATCCTTTCTCATTGCCAAACAGTGTTGTTTACCTAACGAAATAAAAACAATCTAATATTCATAATCTCCTACGTTTTTCCTCTAAAATTTTAATACATTTTTATCTTTCTTTAAATAGAAACTAAAATGTTCAATGTGTTGGTACCAAATGAAAAAAAAATAGTTCAACGCGCGCAATCAACGCTTAACAAGTCCAATTTTCTTTTACTCTATTTTCTTATATTAAAGATAAGGTTGAAACAAACTCTTTTCAAAATTTATTTTTCTTTTTTTAAAAAGTTTAGGAAACCAAATTGATGCTCTAAAATAAAGATATCATTGCACTGCAATACATCTCATTGTGATTGCTTAACGTAGTGTCTACTTAAAACATACATGGTCTATTTTTATCAAATTTACCATTAAAAGAAATAAGACTTTTCCTGTTTGACAGATGAGTGAACAGGTTGACACTCAATCAAACAAAGCGCCCAGTTAATTGCTCTGTAGCACAATCTAAGGCGCTTTAATTTCTGTACTGCCTCGCCAGATAGCAGTACTTGTTAAGTGAGATCAACTCACAATACATGTAAGACTAAACTTAACATTGCTAATAAGTGAGTGACTCTCTAGTCTTATATAGTATACAAGCCTGTCATTCTTTAGTTTTGCCTGAACATTTGCATAATCGTTTTGTCTACGTTGTTCAAAGGGGCATAATTTGATTATCGAACTTTGTAAGAAACTTACATTATGCAAAGTTTGCAACTCAGAATTAGCTGCAAGAGAAAATTGTATTTAAAGGGCAACTTTGGAGGGTGGATGGTGGGGAATGTATCTAAAGCATTGACTAGTAAAATGTTTGTGCTTGTTGAAAAACAAGTAAAACTGCACCATACTGCACTCTGCTGCAATGCAGTGCAACACATTGTGATGCCTAGCAAGTTATCCAATCAAAATAAACTTAGTCAATTCGTTGAAATACAATTAAAAATATGATTATCAACCTTCCTTTCTTAGTGTTTTGAAAGGAAATTAAGAACAGACTGAATGAAATATTAAATTTAAATTTAACTATTATATATGAATACTTCTCTTTCACGCAAATCAAGGAATACTGTCGAAGGACTCTTTCGACAAAGTTATGTATTGATAATTTTTCTTATCGAACGACTAGTTTGGGTATGCGCAAAAAAAAATTCCTTCAATTTTCTTTTTAATTAGTGCCTTGAATATCTTTTTAATAAAATCAAACTAGATGAAATATTCATTAAGGAGGGCTCCTTCGAGAAAGCTATGTGTTGATAATTTTTTTTATCGAACGACTAGTTTGGGTATGCGTAATTCAATTACTGCCCTGAATATGTTTTTAAACAAATCAAATTGCATGAAATATTTATTCACATTTAATTAATATTTGACTCTTCTCTTTCATACAGATCTCAATTAACACTCCAGCACATACGTGCATGTGGAAGGACTGCTTTGATAAAGCTTAGTATTGATAATTTTTTATCGAACGACTAGTTTGGGTATGTATGCACAAAAATAATTCCTTAAATTTTCTTTTAAATTAGTGCTTTGAATATCTTTTTTAAACAAACTAGATGAAATACTTTTTATTTGAATTGATGTCATTTTAAAATATGTGACTGTTCTCTTTCACACAAATCTCAATTAACAGTCTCCAGCACTTATGTGTATATGTCGGAGGACTTTTTCGACAAAACTGCGTATTGATAATTTTTTATCGAGCGACTAGTTTGGGTAATTGTAAAATAAACTGAAGAAATAAACTCCTCTGTGACTATTGAGTCATTTAATTTTTATTTGCACGCATATAAATGCTTCTTATCTTAGTGGGAATTTACCTACACTTATATTGCAATGTACAAATTGTAATGCCAATCAAAGGTTAACAAGTCCAATTTTCTTTTACTCTATTTTCTTATATTAAAGATAAAGTTGAAACAAACTCTTTTCAAAATTTATTTTTCTTTTTTTAAAAAGTTTAGGAAACCAAATTGATGCTCTAAAATAAAAAGATATCATTGCACTGCAATACATCTCATTGTGATTGCTTAACGTAGTGTCTACTTAAAACATACATGGTCTATTTTTATCAAATTTAACATTAAAAGAAATACGACTTTTCCTGTTTGACAGATGAGTGAACAGGTTGACACTCAATCAAACAAAGCGCCCAGTAAATTTCTCTGTAGCACAATCTAAGGCGCTTTAATTTCTGTACTGCCTCGCCAGATAGCAGTACTTGTTAAGTGAGATCAACTCACAATACATGTAAGACTAAACTTAACATTGCTGATAAGTGAGTGACTCTCTAGTCTTATATAGTATACAAGCCTGTCATTCTTTAGTTTTGCCTGAACATTTGCATAATCGTTTTGTCTACGTTGTTCAAAGGGGCATAATTTGATTATCGAACTTTGTAAGAAACTTACATTATGCAAAGTTTGCAACTCAGAATTAGCTGCAAGAGAAAATTGTATTTAAAAGGCAACTTTGGAGGGTGGATGGTGGGGAATGTATCTAAAGCATTGACTAGTAAAATGTTTGTGCTTGTTGAAAAACAAGTAAAACTGCACCATACTGCACTCTGCTGCAATGCAGTGCAACACATTGTGATGCCTAGCAAGTTATCCAATCAAAATAAACTTAGTCAATTCGTTGAAATACAATTAAAAATATGATTATCAACCTTCCTTTCTTAGTGTTTTGAAAGGAAATTAAGAACAGACTGAATGAAATATTTAATTTAAATTTAACTATTATATATGAATACTTCTCTTTCACGCAAATCAAGGAATACTGTCGAAGGACTCTTTCAACAAAGTTATGTATTGATAATTTTTCTTATCGAACGACTAGTTTGGGTATGCGCAAAAAAAAAATTCCTTCAATTTTCTTTTTAATTAGTGCCTTGAATATCTTTTTAATAAAATCAAACTAGATGAAATATTCATTAAGGAGGGCTCCTTCGAGAAAGCTATGTGTTGATAATTTTTTTTATCTAACGACTAGTTTGGGTATGCGTAATTCAATTACTGCCCTGAATATGTTTTTAAACAAATCAAATTGCATGAAATATTTATTCACATTTAATTAATATTTGACTCTTCCCTTTCATAAAAATCTCAATTAACACTCCAGCACATACGTGTTTGTGGAAGGACTCCTTCGATAAAGGTTAGTATTGATAATTTTTTATCGAATGACTAGTTTGGGTATGCGCAAAAATAATACCTTAAATTTTCTTTTAAATTAGTGCTTTGAATATCTTTTTTAAACAAACTAGATGAAATACTTTTTATTTGAATTGATGTCATTTTAAAATATGTGACTGTTCTCTTTCACACAAATCTCAATTAACAGTCTCCAGCACTTATGTGTATATGTCGGAGGACTTTTTCGACAAAACTGCGTATTGATAATTTTTTATCGAGCGACTAGTTTGGGTAATTGTAAAATAAACTGAAGAAATAAACTCCTCTGTGACCATTGAGTCATTTAATTTTTATTTGCACGCATATAAATGCTTCTTATCTTAGTAGGAATTTACCTACACTTATATTGCACTGTACAAATTGTAATGCCAATCAAAGGTTAACAAGTCCAATTTTCTTTTACTCTATTTTCTTATATTAAAGATAACCCAAGTCAAAGTGGAAGGCAGTTCTTTAGCAGTTTTTTAACCTTAACAGTTCAGTGCTTTAGCAGTTCTTAGACAGTTTACTAGCCTTCTTCTCTCCTTAGGCAGTTTTCCTTAGCAGTCCACAGTTTAAGCAGTACTTAGCCAGTTCATTAGCAGTAACTTAGCAGTTGCTTAGCAGTTTCCTTAGCAGTATCTTAGCAGTCAATAGGAAGGTTAAGGAGAACTGCTTAAAAACTGCTTAATAACTGCTAAGGTGTTTCTTTTGTTTGCTCTACTTATATGGAAATGACTCTGAGTGACCTACATATAAATTTGAAAATTTATTAACTGCTTAAAAACTGCATGGTAAAAAGAATGCTATAAGCACTATTCTTGTCTACTTTTAAGAACATAACACCACCCATATACATGATATATGAATACAAAAATGCATATTATTTTTGCTTCCAGGGTATATTATTGAAAAAATGACATCACATATGGGAATTTGACTTAGTATTGAGATTTAGATCTAAGGTATGAATTGTAAATGAGCTAGTCCTTTCATTAAGTCCATTTTCTTGCATAAACGTCAGTGGCATATTTAGAGCTTGGTTAATTGATACATACAGTGGACTAATCTACGGATCCCTCTATCAGTAGCTTATAAATTTATATGCAAATATTTTAATTTATATTAAGTACTTATAATTAAAATATACAAACTAGATTATACGTTTTATAATTTAATAGTTATCCAAATGAGAAGAGGGTATGCCTATATATTATATCACAAGCCCACACATGCACTTACCATATTTTCTGAAGCATACTTTAATTACTGCCAACAACTCTTTTAACAATTTTCCTATATCACCCAATTCCATTGTTTGATCAGATTTTTATAATAATGATCTCCCATCTCATGGAAATTAATTCAGATACACCTGTCACTATATAAATATTAAGTTCACATCCAGTCCAATGTGGTGATCACAGGTAATATTGTATTTTCCAAAGCATATTTTACTTCTTCACTGTATGGGTATAAATATATATAATATCCCAGACCATCACAAACATCCTCACAATTTGTAATTTTGAACTGATGTGGAAAAGGCGCACAAATCTTGACTGGCTTTCCTCATTGGATAC
>NW_026922690.1:0-20032 GCF_032062105.1 Saccostrea cuccullata
AGATTTTAAAGTATTAATATTTTGTTAAAACATACTGAACAATATCTGTGCAGAATTACAATATCTGTAATTTGATATCAAGAAAAAAGTGCTGACTCATCACATGAAGCGCAAATAGGTCCATTTTTTTCATTTAATAACTCGTTTACAGTCAAAAGTTTGTTATACATTACTGAAGTAAAATTGTTGATTTTAACAATCTACAACTACATGTATACACTTGACAAAATTGCTAACGCACCACCTGATGAAAATAATATTTTACTTTTCAAAACTTGTTTAAGATGTATTTGATATAGTATTCTGTTACAAAATTTAAAAATAAAGCATTTAAATATCTTATTTGATAAATTACTACAATGTTTACTGAAGTGTGACCATTTCATAGAAAACGTGAAAATCGTGTTCATACTTATTTGGAGGGGTAAATTTTGATTTTTTTCTTTGCATTTTTGTTTTTTATTTTTGTACTTATTAGAAAATCAAAAAAAAATTATACAATATGCGGCATTTGATCCCAGGTGAGCGTGATAAAACAGACAGTTTGGTGTCTGCAGGGGGTACCCTTGGAAAGATATGTAAAAAATTAAAACAAGCAAAACAATATTTATTCTTCTAGTGAAAAATTCATGCAAATAGATTAGTTAACCTAAAAATGTTCACTCTAGATAGCCAAGCCGTTAAGTAAACACCACACTACAACTTGAATGTCGTTCCACAAAATTGAGGCAACCGGAAGTTGAGTGGACTGGGTCTGGACACGAATGCATTGGATGACTAGCAGGCGATATAATAGTCAATCGTTGCATATTATTTGATATTTCTTAACTGGGAGACTGTTTCTGGTCTAACCTCAAGAACCATCATCTGTAATTAGCAATGCAGATATTTGGGCAAAAGGAGGTACGCAATGCACGTCGGGAAATTGGTTTTGGACAAGAAGGTCATCTTAAGGTTTTCTTCTACATCAAGACATTTGAAAAGCCCATTGCATTGAAAAATACGGCCTTTTATATATACTAATACCGTTTAGGCAAATGTTCAATTCACAAGGAAGAATTGTCGGTGGTGCGTTAGCAATTTTGTCTAGTGTATATTATTAACTTTTTATTATATATTACCTAAAAGGGGGCCACAGGGGCATTGAATGCGAAATCTTTGACGCTTTGTATCTCGAAAATGGGAAATATTTTGATCAGTAACATAGAACAAAAAATGTTCAAAATGATGTTCTAAACGATATCCAACCTTTCATTTTTCTCTAAACGTCCCCATTAAGGAGTTGAAGGGCCGCTAAATATTTCTTTGGCAAATATCTTTCGAAAGGAAAATCTCTGAATTCTTGTGGAACAAAAAAGTGTTTCAAATCATAAGAGCTTTAAGTTGATTCGAATACAAAAGGGGCTGACCCCACATGTAAGGGTCCAAGAGTGGCCAAAAGTCGAATTTATGAGCATTTAATGTTCAATATCTTTTTACACATTACAAAAGCAAAATCGTTTTCTTTAAAAATATAATCATTATTTCCGAATAAAAATCTCTATCAAAATCGTATCTCATCTCATCGAAAATCGGACGGAAGACCCACTCGTTGCTCGCAACGAGATCGTATTTAGTTAAGGTCTTCAGTTTCAACGGAAGACCTTCTTATTATTCTGTTGTTTCTTTTCTACTTTTCTTATCATTATTCTTACCGATTTTGTGCAGGCGATTTCTCGTAAATGCGCCGATGGATTTTAATGAAACTTTCAGCATTCATGACAAATTATATGAACTTAAGGCGTTTTTTTTAATTTGATGACGTCACTTCCAGTTCGGAGTTTATGCGATTTAGTGAGTTTTAGAGGGTCATTTTGTCCGGCAGTTTTCTCAATAATGGCTCAAGATAGAAATATGAAACTTTCAGGTATGATAGACCAAAAAAGTCTATAGACATGTATAAGGTATTTCATTTTTAAGGGAAGTGCCGCACGTCGGCGCTCGCTATGACCCGAAAATAGGCCTATCACGAATTTCAAAATTTTTAACAACTTTTATAAAGTCCCTTTTTACCTGGAAATATTTAGTTAAAACATGTAGAATAAAAAAGGTATAGATTCTAAGATCTTTCAAAGGATACCTCGAAAGGGCTAGATCCTTAAATAGGCTGAGAGGGGCCGAATGTTTTTCCCTTATATCTCAAAAAGTATTTAGAATTTGTAATACGTCAAAGAAGCAAAGTTGTTCAAAATGTCAAGCTAAATCTATTAGAGTCGTCAAAATACGTCCGGCGTCGTCACTTCCGGCCAAACCGGAAGTAGTCGGAAATTGCGTTTTTTTTGCCGTTCTTGACAAGTTTTTGGGTTACATATGTCTCTGGGAGCATAAAAGTAATTTTCCGTCCGTCGTCGTCACTTCTGGTCAAACCGGAAGTAGCAAAAAATGGCATTTTTTGAAGGTTTTGATGCAAAATTGAAATTATAAAGTCACCGGAGAATACTTAGCTCACTGCTTTCTTTTGTTCTGTCGCTTCCGGCACTTCCGGTCAAAACCGGACGGAAGACCTACTCGTTGCTTTGCAACGAGCTTTGCTCTAGTTTCTTTCTATTTTCCGTTGATTTATTTGAGTTAAAAATATGCAAAGCGTTTTTATAGTCCTTATATTTTTCTTTACACTCGTCATTAAACCAAGGTTTATCATCTCCTCTAGATTTGTGATTATATTGTGAACTTTCACTTGTAAATTGCCCCCGTTTTGTTTCACATTTTGGTAATACAATGTCATTTATGATATAACATAGATTAACAATACAATTGTCTACATCTTGCTGGTCTTTTAAATGACAGCTTACTAATTCAATTAATGTGTTTGCATTATTAACTAGATCAACATTTATATTATATTTTTCATCCTCGTTCCATCTTATATTTTTCCACTCTACTCTATAGTGTTCTGTTGATTTGTTATCATAAGGATATGTAATTTCATTATCGCAATTGATTTTAAAAAATAGAGGGGAATGGTCAGATAAAATATTGAATGTTCCAGAAGAAAATTCTAAGATATACTGTATATTTTCATGTCGACAAATAAGGTAATCGATTAAACTGACTCCATTTGCACCATAGAAAGTTATATTACCCTTAGCATCTCCAGAATGTCTACCATTTACAATTCAAAAACCTGTTGTTCAAATTCAAAAACTTTCTACCGTGCTGGTTTACATAACTATCCTGACTTTTCCTGTTAATATTACATATATCAGAAGTATAAGATATCAAATGTTGTATTGCATCAGACACATTCTCAGAGAGATTATCATTTACAATATAGTCTTCATTTAAACCACACCTAGCATTTAAATCACCTGATAAAAAGATGCATCCAAGAAATGTATATTTACTAATTAGATCATATAAACACTGAAATAAATCAACATCTTCTTTAAGATAAAAAACACTGCCATCTGGTGGTATATAACAGAAAAATAAAAAGATTGGCCTATTATTAATTTTACAATTTGTGAGTTTTATAACTAAAATGGTATCAAAAAAATTTTCTTCAACACTTATATATTTATAAATTTCTTCTTTCACAAACACTACTAATCCACCCCCTTTACCTTTCTTCCGTGGAAAAGTTAAGGACTCATACCCAGATATACTGATTTGTTTACTATCGTCATCCGTTATCCAGCACTCGGATAAACATGCTATATCTGCACTATTTATTATGGATAAGAAATCACTATCCTTATGTTTAACTCTAAGTCCCTTTCCTATGTTCCATGATATCACATTTAGTGTCCCATAATGGCCGCGGCTATTAACTGGGCTGTTATCTTTGTCCGATCTCACGGCCGCGTGGCCCTATTTCTGCCAGTTTCCAGCTATCGGCTCGTAATTTTCCGGTGTAAGCCGCTGCTACATTATTGTTTTGTTTTCACAAGAGAGATAACTTAAATAAGCAAAATTGAAGGAATTATCCTTCTTTGTTTTAACTTTGGAGAAAAAAACGAAATAGAACCTGTAACCAACGAAATTACTGCCGGAACAACGTTTTATTCTTGATTTTACACACTGCGGTCACGTGATTCGCAACTTTTTTAAGCCCTCGATACTTTTTTGCAGACGATATGGCGAGTAGCACAGCAAAACCCGGTATTACTGTGCTGCCGAGGGCTGTCACGCTGACACAAAGAAAAGGGGAAGATATGGGTATATGACAGAAGTTAAATTTTTCCCTTTCCCAACACAGAAAAAGGACCCAAAATGTAGGCGAGCGTGGCTGAATTTGCTGCGGCGAAAGATTACGACCCACCTATGCATCACAGGGTAAAGTGGAATAATTCTTAAAGACTAAATTATTTTGCACTTTTTGCAAAATATTCGTGTCTCAGTACAAAGGGTTTCTTTGTGTGTTGTGTGTTAGATATGTTCCCGACATTTTGTTGATGGCAGTCCAACACCTGAAAACCCATATCCCACGTTATTTGCTTACAATAATTACAAGGAGCCTCTACAGAACAGAAGCTCAACATCCATCACCAAACGTTCAGCGGCAGAGAAACGTAACGAGGTGTGACACAGTGTATGATTAATTAATATAATACACATAAAAATGCCCCCCTCGTGATTTTTATTTTTGAAATGATACTTGATAGACTAGTTTGTTTCAAGGCTTGTAATAAGAGTATGTAGTTTAAATGCATTTGTTAATTTATTCACTATGACCTTGCACCATGTGTGCCTGCACGCTTTCAACATTAGCTAGTCGAGTCCTGCCAGTCAACCTTTGTATACATTCACCACGTTTTTCTGTTCTATGTGTTGTATATACCTTATTCTCTTTAGAGAAGTGGACAGGCTTTTGCCCATGGATGTAGGCGAAAGCTTGTCTATTTCTTTAAACTAAAGAGAATATACTTGTCTTTATTCTTTATGTAAACCTTGGTGTTTCGTTGTCACCTTACATTTAAAGTAGGCGACACTTAAGTACAATCCCTTGACAGGGCTTGTTTAACTACATTGTCATCTCTGATAGGATAGTACATGTATTAAAAATTCCCTAGTCTACAATATACTGTTTCAATTTAGCTATCCTAAGCCTAATAAACACTGCTCTTTTTGATACATGTAAAGAGTATTTTTAACTCAGCAAACTGACTAGCAGAATGTCCTTTGTAGATATATAGACTTTCAATAATGTTGCTATGAAAATAACATATATTTTTGTTTCATCCAGTTCCTTGAAAATTCACACTTGATGGAGTCGAATGAAGAGGCAGCTGATTTTCAGTCCTACAATGATGTAAGTTTAACACTGTGTATATAAATATATATCTATAAAGCCTGTGGAAAAAAATGTTTGTTTCTGCTTTTCAAACTGACACTATAATTCATAGTGCCGATTATATTTTTCAGTTGCTTTTTCAGTGAATACATGTACATATTTGAATTTTCAGATTTTACCCATGTATGAAATTTGACTGTAAATTTCAGTCACAGAAATGTTTAAAGTACTATTTCTTTTTTCATGAATGTTTCTTACATGTTTATTTAATGATGAATTGATAGTACGCAGTACTAATATATTTTTCAGTGTATAGCTTAAGTACATGAAACTAAATGTAATATTAAATTTCCTATATAGAGCCATAGTCAGTGTTATATGGAAATGGAATGTGTGGATTTTCAAACCCCCCCTGTTGTGTCTGAAGAGACAGTGGCTTCTGCGTGTGAAACACTGAACACAGGTTTTAAATTTTAAAAATAATATAATGTATTATAATAGTATCAGGAAATATTTACTGGCAAAGTGTTATTGTGAAGACATTAAGGCAGATTTTTACTTTGTGATTAGTTAAAACATTTCTCTTCATATATTTATATTTTAGATAATAGTTAAATTATATAATACACAGTGACACATTTTTAAGATAAAACTTTTATAATCTCATTCTTTCAGTTGTGCAACCATGCCAGCCTGACCATGAGTATGCATCTGCAGCTGTAGGTGAAAGCCATGGACCAGATACAGTTGACAGTGGAATACAGACAGATATAGGGATGGAGGAAATGGAGGAACTCATGGCTCTAAAGAAGAAGTTTGAAAATCCTGATGCTCTCATGAGAAACCTCTTCATTGAAAAGGTCACAGCAACTGATAGGAGTGTAAAGCAGTACACTGGTATTCCATCAAAGTCAATGCTACATGGATTGTATGGTAAATTGTTTAGCCAGTTATGTATTTGCATGAAAATTCATGTATTTTAATGATACTGAATGAAATAAAATTTGTCCAAAAATCACAGGGTAAAAAGATATTTTTATACCAACCACTGTGAATAATAAGAATTTTGAAAATAATGGACAGGACAAGGGTACTTGTACGGTACATGGAATAAGAATAATTACCTTACTTGCTTTGCTCCTTATAAGAAAATTGCATGCATGTTTATAATAATTAATATGCTCATACAATTAATTATTATGGATGATCAAATGTATTTTTTTAATGTATTGTAGAAGTGTTAGATGAAGCATCGCCCAACATTAAATATTGGAGTGGACAAAGCAGTGCTGAGGAAACTCCATACCAGCAGAATGCGGATAGGAGGAAAACTGGACCAACAAGAAAACTGTCGAAATATGAAGAATTTATTATGACTTTATTCGTTTACGGCTTGCTATTTTTACATTTTTTTTGGCTGATATTTTTGGAGTTTCAAATACACGTGTGTCTCAGATTTTCACAACATGGGTAAATTTTATGTATCATATTTTAACACCTTTATTAGTTTGGCCATCTACACCTGTTATCAAGAAGTTTTTACCTAAGTCCTTTAAACTTACATTTCCCAATACAGTTTGTATTATTGATTGTACTGAATTTTTTATACAAAAGCCCAGATCTCCTTCTGCACAGTCCAGAACTTATAGTACTTATAAGCATCATAATACATACAAAGCTTTAATAGGTATTATGCCATCTGGTGCCATCATTTTTATATCAGATTTATGGGGAGGTAATACATCTGACAGATATATTACTAAGAACTGTGGTTTTCTTGATTTTGTAAGACCAGGTCATGAAATTATGGCTGACAGAGGATTTTTAATTAGAGATTTATTGTTAGAAAGACATGCAAAGCTTGTAATTCCACCTTTCACCAAGAAATGTAACTGGGGTAAAGGAAAACGATTGCTGCAGAATGATATTATTAAGACTAGATGTATAGCTCGTCTTAGAATTCATGTTGAACGTGCGATAGAAAGATTGAAAAATTTTAATATCTTAAGTAATACCATGCCTTTGTCATTGAAGCCATTGTCAAATCAGATTCTGAAAGTGTGTGCTTTTCTTTGTAATTTACAGACACCACTTGTGAAAAAATAAAATAATCAAACTGGTTTTTTGTCATCATTTATTTTTGTTAGTTAGTGCCTTTACAATGTACTTTTCATAGAATCTTTTTGATGTCTTGACAATTTTTTCATACAGTTCAGAGTCAAAATATATTCTGTCAACAGCAATACCTTTTTTTGTATACAAAATGAAGTCACACCATTGTTTTTTACAAACACCCATTTGACCTTGGATATGAATATACCATGATGAACTATCTTTTAGTTTAACTAAGTTGTTTTCATCTAAGTATACATGATAATGGTGATCAAGGCATGCTTCTTGTGGTGTTTTATTTTGATACATGTATGAACATTTAATCTCGATCAGTCCCTCACCGCAACATTTACAGCTTATCAAACCATCAGGAGAGGCTCCTAAATATGGGTGTAATTCATCTACCTGTAAACCACTAAGCTCAAGTTTGGCCTTTTCATGACATTTCTTATAGTCCAAAAAGTACAACTGTCGTGCCACATTTTCATTTTCTCTCCCAAAATTTACAGATGGAGTATTTATGTAACTTGACTTTCCCATAACTCTTTTGGATATATAATTTTCATCATTCTCAGTAAATTTAAAGCTTAAAATAGAAGAAAAATTGGATGCTGTAATTCTGCCTTTGCGATGATTAAACCATTCTGGGTTTTCACTCTGATCTCTGGTGATCTCTTCAATTTTGTTTATAGTGTCTTTATCAAAAGCATTTTGTAAGCATACAAAAATATTTTCTCCAACATTAGAGTTTACCACATCAAGAACTGTTGGAATTTTAGAACTATCACTTTCATCCTCTAAATCATCACCCTCTTCATATAGTGTTTGTAAAAGCAATGCTTTTGAACCTTTGCAAATATTTTTAAGCTTGATCTTAACGTCATTAGTAGTACATGTAATATTGTTCACAGTTGATTTATAGACTGTATGAATGGGGGTGATCTTTTTAGGTACACTTGTATCAGTTCTGATATCAATTTCATCTACTTCCATAGGAATTGACTCATTTCTGGGTTTATCCCAGACACACTCAACATCTGTTCCCACCTCAGTACCTCTATCCTTGTGTCGAGAACAAAAGTCATTTACAGCAAACAGAAGGGCAACACAATGTTTACAGGTTCCATTGTCTCTATAAAATATGTGAAAATTTTCATGTCACTTATGGATATATATATGTCATGTGTGGATATATCTTCAGTATTCAGCCGTGATGATGAAAAAAAAGTGACCAACAACCAGAGAACAAAAAATGCTTGTTTCACATTATCAAGACATATTATGCACGCTGGTCAACAGTCACAAAGAAACTAAAGGAACTGAAAAAAATGCTAATGGAAAAATGAGAGATGAAGTATAAAAATAAGGCATATGAGTAATCAAAATAAAAGTATAATGCATATATAAACATGTCAACAATGGAAATGGAATCAGACACATGAATATATTCATTTATAAACATTTATTCTGATAGAATGAACCTAATACTTCTGAAAATTGGCCAAGTGATAACATTCTGGCACATTCGAGAAGTATGATAAAGAATTATATACCATATACTTACGCAACACATGTGCAACCTGCAGACATCACTTGGCCTGACTGATGCACCAACAACCATGTTGTATATGGAATAGAATTTTGTCTGGTCTCTGGTGCACATGTTGCCTTCATGTACATATAGTCATGTTCAAGAACCGGTGAAATCTGAACATCGTCAATGTCGTTGCTTGAAAATAATCTAAAACCGTTGTCATTTCTGTATGTCTGTAAACGATTGTTTTCCCACTTGCAATAAGTCAAAAAATAAATGAGAATATCATACGTCTGTATCTCTGGCATGTTGTTGAGCTGTGTCTGCCACGAGCACACGTCAGTTGGGGACGGTATAACGATATCGTCACCATTTACCTGCACGGTTCTCCTTTTCTTGTCCATGACATTGTAATCTCCCCCATCATCGGTTGGTATTATTTCAAGATTCAGCTCCGTTGCGAGTTCACATAGTCTCACCAGATCTATCTTCCGAAGTAACGTACAAGAAACACCTCGCTCTTGGAGAAATTGTTTGAGTTCTGGAACCTTCAGAGAATAGAAATCCGTCATAATGGTTTGTATTCTACCGCTTAGTATGACCTTTCGAGAAACCGGAAGTTTACAGGGCTTAAATTTTTTAAAGGCGTGTCTAAAATTCGGAGAAAAACGTTGTTCCGGCAGTAACTCGGAAGTCTGCTATTAGGGGCCACAAAGGGCCAGAATGCTAAATTTTTTACTCTTTATATCTCGAAGGTGAGAAATATTTTGATAAGCAATATTGAACAAAAGATGTTCAAAATGATATTCTGAACAATATGCAACCTTTCATTTTTCGCTTATCGTCCCCATAAAGGAGTTGAAGGGTTGGCCCCTAAATATTTCTTTTGCAAATAACTATAAAACGAAACAGAATCTGTGAATAGTTGTTGAACAAAAAGTGTTCAAAATCCTAAGAGCTTTAAGGTGAAATCAAGAAAAAGGGGCTGGGCAATCAAATCAGGGGCCAAGAGGGGCCAAAAATCTTCAATCGGTAACTCATTATTAGTAAATATTTTGTAATACATTACTGAAGCAAAGATGTTTATCTCGACGATCTACAACTATATATTATGATTTTTAGGTCGTATGGTACATAATTAGGGGCCACAAGGGGCCAGAATGCTAAGTCTTTGACGCTTTATATCTCGAAAGAGAGAAATATTTTGATAAGTAATATTGAACAAAAGATGTTCAAAATCATGTTCTGAACAATATGCAACCTTTCATTTTTCTCTAAACGTCCCCATTAAGGAGTTGAAGGGTTGGCCCCTAAATATTTCTTTTGCAAATAACTCGAAAACGAAAAAGAATCTCTGAATAGTTGTTGAACAAAAAGTGTTCAAAATCATAAGATCTTTAAGACGAAATCAAGAAAAAGGGGCTGTGAACTCAAATTAGGGGCCAAAAGGGGCCAAAAGTCTTTAATCGATAACTCTTTATCAGTTAATATTTTGTAATACATTACTGAAGTAAAGATGTGTATCTCAACCATTTACAACTATATATTATGATTTTTATGTCGTATGGTTCATAATTAGGGGCCACAAGGGGCCAGAATGCTAAGTCTTTGGCGCTTTATATCTCGAAAGAGAGAAATATTTTGATAAGTAATATTGAACAAGGGTTGGCCCCTAAATATTTCTTTTGCGAATAACTCGATAACGAAAATGAATCTCTGAAAAGTTGTTGAACAAAAATTGATGAAAATCCTGAGAGCATTAAGATGATATGCAGAAGAAAGGCTGATCCCTTATATTAGTGGCTGCGAGGGGCCAAAAGTCGAATTTTAAAGTCCTTAATGTTCAATGCCTTTTTACAGATTATGGAGGCAAAATAGTTCTTCTTCACAATCTTTATCATTAATTTAGAATGAAAATCTCAATCAAAATTTCATCTCATCTCCTCAAGAATTGGACGGAAGACCCACTCGTTGCTCGCAACGAGATCGTATCTAGTTATTATTCTTTTTTTTTTCTGCACAAATTTTGTGCCGACGATTCCTCAGAGATCTTTGGATCGATTTGTTTCAAATTTTCAGGGTTGGTGTAGAATTATCTGAAGTTAATTCCGGCTGAAGGATTTTTTGAAAATCACTTCCGGTCTAGAGTTATCGCCCTTTTCTTAAAATTCAAACGACCTCCGTGTCTTTGATAGAACTCAATAATGGCTTAAGCTAGAGCGCTGAAATTTTCAGTGATAATAGAGGACATGTTGCCATGGTGCACCTGGGTCTGGATATTTTCCGGAAGTATCTAGTATGGAAGCTCGGTAGGGGTCAAAATTTAGGACACGAATCATGACTGATTTTTAAAGACATTTTGCATCATATCTTTTAAAGTATGATTATTTTGTTAAAACATATTGAACAAAATTTGTGGAAAATGACACGATCTTTAAAATGATATCAAGAAAAAAGTGCTGAGTCATCACATTAAGGGCCAAAAGGGGCTTAAAGTCTTTTTTCGATAACTCTTTAACAGTCAATTTTTTGTTATACATTACTGAAGCAAAAATGTTTATCTAAACAATCTACCACTGTATATTATGATTTTAATGTCGTATAATGCATGATTAGGGGCCACAAGGGGCCAGAATGCTAAATCTTTGACGCTTTATAGCTCGAAAGTGAGAAATATTTTGACAAGTAATATTGAACAAAAGATGTTCAAAATCATGTTCTGAACAATATGCAACCTTTCATTTTTCGGTCAATGTCCCCATTAGGGAGTTGAAGGGTTGGCCCCTAAATATTTCTTTTACAAATAACTCGAAAACGAAAAAGAATCTCTGAATAGTTATTGATCACAAAGTGTTTAAAATCCTAAGAGCTTCAAGATGAAATCAAGAAAAAGGGGCTGAGCACTCAAATAAGGGGCCAAAAGGGGCTTAAAGTCTTTTTTCGATAACTCTTTAATAGTTAATATTTTGTTATACATTACTGAAGCAAAAATGTTTATCTCAACAATCTACCACTAATAATTATGATTTTAATGTCATATAATACACTATTAGGGGCCAAAAGGGGCCAGAATGCTAAATCTTTGACGCTTTATATCTCGAAAGTGAGAAATATTTTGACAAGTAATATTGAACAAAAGATGTTCAAAATCATGTTCTGAACAATATGCAACCTTTCATTTTTCACTCAAAGTCCCCATTAGGGAGTTGAAGGGTTGGCCCCTAAATATTTCTTTTACAAATAACTCGAAAACGAAAAAGAATCTCTGAATAGTTATTGAACACAAAGTGTTTGAAATCCTAAGATCTTCAAGATGAAATCAGGAAAAAGGGGCTGGGCCATCAAATTAGGGGCCAAAAGTCTTTTTTCGATAACTCTTTAATAGTCAATAATCTGTAATACATTACTGAAGCAAAAATATTTATTTCAACAATCTACAACTGTATATTATGATTTTAATGTCGTACATTACATAATTAGGGGCCACAAGGGGCCAGAATGCTAAATCTTTAATGCTTTATATCTCAAAAGTGGGAAATATTTTGACAAGTAATATTGAACAAAAGATGTTCAAAATGATGTTCTGAACAATATGCAACCTTTCATTTTTCGCTAAACGTCCCCATTAGGGAGTTGAAGGGCTGGTCCCTTAATATTTCTTTTCCGAATAACTCGAAAACGAAAAAGAATCTCTGAATAGTTGTTGAACAAAAAGTGTTCATAATCCTGAGAGCTTTAAAATGTAAAAGAGGGAAGAAAAAAGGGCTGATCCCTAATATTAGGGGCCGTGAGGGGCCAAAAGTCGATTTTAGAAGTCTTTATTGTTCAATGTCTTTTTACAGAATGTGGAAAATCATTACTTAAGAATGAAAATCTCAATCAAAATCTGATCTCATCTCATCAAGAATCGAACGGAAGACCCACTCGTTGCTCGCAACGAGATCGTATCTAGTTATTATTGTTTTTTTTTTTCTTACCGATTTTGTACGCGCGATTTCTCGAGAACGGCTCAATCGATTTTCATGAAACTTTCAGGTCTGATAGAACATCTAAAAATCTAGATATATATTTTTTTTATGTTGATGACGTCACTTCCGGTTCGGAGTTTTCTGTGATTTAGTGATTTTTAGGGGGTCATTTTGTCCGGCAGTTTTCTCAAAAAGTACTTAACACAGAAGCTTGAAATTTTCAGTGATGCTAGAGCAACTTTTGGAGAAGTGCACTAAGTATATCACAACTACCGGAAGTACGAAGCGCCGACGCTCGCTATGGTCCGAAAATAGTCCTATCGAGCATTTCAAAATTTTAAGCGCCTTTTCAACGATAACTTTTTACCTAGAAATATTTTGTTAAAGCATGTAGAACAAAAAAGGTGTAAAATTTCAAGATCTTTCAAACGACATTTCAAAAAAGGGCTGGCCCCTTAAATCAGGGGTCTTAAGGGGCCGAAAGTTTTTCCTTTATATCTCAAAAAGTATTGAGAATTTGTGATAGGTCAAAGAAGCAAAGTTGTTCAAAATGTCGAGCTTAATCTATTGAATTCGTCAAAATACGTCCGGCGTCGTCACTTGCGGTCTAACCGGAAGTAGTCAAAACGCGTATTTTTGCCGTTCTTGACAATTTTTTTTGGTAATATATGTCTCTGAGAGCATTAAAATTAATTTTCCGTCCGTCGTCGTCACTTCCGGTCAAACCGGAAGTAACAGAAAATGGCATATTTTTGCAATAATTAACATGAATTTAGAGTAATCAAGCCATTTTTTGGACGTTATTTCTCATTTTTCTTTTAAAAATGAAAGCCACTTCCGGTCAAACATGACGGAAGACCTACTCGTTGCTTTGCAACGAGCTTTGCTTTAGTTATTATTATTATTATTATTATTATTATTATTATTATTATCAAGGTCATTGTCCTTGATGTCAGTTGAAAGAACTTAATTTGTGGAGTATGCATACCAAACATGAAGTCTATGCCTCCTATGGTTGAAAAGTTATGGCGAAAGTTCGAAATTTTAAAGGTATTTTTAGCATATAGGTCACAGTCATGGTCACAGGGTTAGTGATTTTGGTGTCATTTGAGAGAGCTTAATTAGTAGAGAATGCACTTTTGTTGGCGTCACTTGGCGAATACTGTCTTACTATGGTTACCTTATTTGAACTTAAAGTTAGATTTGCCAATGATAAAACTTGTGAAGTCAAGTGCATCACGATGAAGATCACCGCTACGGATATTTTCATTATTTCTATTGAACGCATCACTAGATTTTATAACACACATAAGATTTCGAATATATATCACGAGATGTTGAAAATACATCACATGATTATAGAACATACATCAAAAGATTATAGAACATACATCACAGGTTTTTTTTAATATTCATAACAAGATATTGAATATAAACATAACATTAAATAGCATTCATCACAAGATTTTGAAATCTAAATCAGTTTTAAAATATTGAACATACGTCATAAGATTTTGAATACAAATCACAAGATTTCGAACATATATCACAAAATATTAAAAAAATATCACAAGAATTTGAAAATACATAACAAGATTTCGAAAATACATCACAAGGTTTTGAATATACATGTATATCATAAGATTATGGAATAAAGCATCATTTTACCTGCCATACGTACACAATTTTTATTTTTTTTAACAGCAAATTATACAATACCACTTTCACAATTTTTCATTCTTAATACTTAAGAAATGTGGCATTTTGTTGTTTATTAATGAAAAATATTAAAACTTTATTCCAGAAAAATAATTGTATTCAGAGTAGAAATGTTCGAAAGCAACCCCGTTCAGAAGTATCGTCATTCCGCGCTACAGTGTTGTGTACAGGGATTAGCAAATTGAACACACCTGTAAAACATAAGTTGTTGTGAACAGGGCACGATTTACCGGGTATGGTCAATTGTTAAAGCCTGCTCACCACAAAAACTGCACGGACTGACAATATATTACTGTGTGCATATTTTGCTGTAAAACATTTCTATTCTCAATTTTCTGGATTATAGTTTTTTAATCTTCACTAATACACAAGAAAATGCCACTTTTCCTAAGTATATTAAAAATAAAATTTAAATCTGTGAAAATGCTAGAATGTGTCAATCATACCCGTCCAAAAATTTGAAGTTTCAATATTTTTTAGATGAAAAAAGATTTTAGATAATTTTCGTGTGAAATGCTATTGCAATATATAAGTAGTGATATACAAAAAAATTGAATAAATAAAAACTTCAAATCTTTGTCTATTTACATTTAATATATCTCTCTCCAATATAGTTCTAGTATATCTACAGTTGTATATAATTTCTTAAATAACCTGAGGTATAAGGAGGAATGCATACCAAACATGAGCATATGCATCTGTCTTAAAATGGAATAATTCTAGATCTTTTTTAAGCTTTAACCATTGAAACTCTGTGTTTGTATTTCGAAGTACTAAAATACCCTTTCTTATGTTTTTCTTTATTAAAATTACTAAACCTCCAAAGTATCTGCTTATCTTTGACTTGTCTCTGTAAAATGAGTAATAAGAAAAGTTATCCACTTCGAGAGTAGTATTATAGCCTATGTGTGTTTCAGTTAGCAAGGCCACACCAATAAAATTTCTTGTTCTACGGACAACTGACCCCCAAAAATTGGGGCGAGCGAGCGATTTGATAATTATAATATTAATATTCTTGTCAATAAAATTTTCAGGCGAGGAAGAAAAATAATGGAGCGAGCGATTATATTTTTTTAATTTTCCTTTACATTTCTAGAGTAAATCATAATGAAACCTTGTCAAAGTCCACTGATCATGTAAGACATTCAATATCCTATATTTGTGCATAAACAAAACAGTCATTTCAATGCTGTTACTATGTTTTCTCACTTTTTAATTACATAATGACTTTACTCCATATGTTAAAAAAACAATTTTAAAAAACGTTCTGATTCCTTTACATGTTTAGAGCATTATAAGGACATTTGACACAGGTTGTTTATTTCATAAAGGTACAAAATTCTGTAAATAAATCTGCTAATGACATAAAAGATTAACTCTCCTATGCATCTCAAACCTTTGATGTTTTCAGGGGTTCATTTTGCCCTGTACATGATTTGCTTGTACATTTATGAGATTTATCACTGTTAAAATAAGTGTTTACCTCCATCTTTAACATATATTTCAAAACAGTATTCACAAAATGTGATGTGATCAAAACTTATACAATCATATGAAACTACTCAATTCCAACAGCACTGCTGTTCTGTATTTATGCACAATATCAGAAGCTTAACATGGTCCCAAAATTCACATAATTAAAAAAATCAGACATAATAGAACCATCGACAAGACAAGTATGTCCAATTACATTTTATCATTTACAATTAATGCCAGCAGTGATAAGTTATCATTACATATAGTTATTCACAAATTTATAATAAAATATGATTGACAGTGACACAGAGCTCAGAATAACAAGGTTAAACAAATATGAATTATAATCAAAATTTTTTTTTCAAGAGTTGACTGATAGAGAATTTGAAATAAAGTATCAAGATGTTTAAATATTATTCAAATTATGGGGAGCTACTTCAGCAAATCAAAGTAGATGGATATTTTGAATTCTTCTGGCTGGTCCAAGACAGCATGGAATTAGTACATGTAAACAAAGAATCTGTGAAAGAATTTTCTGTGGAAACAATTTTATGGCTTCATGGAAATATCTACCTACAGTGTGCATGCACTGTGGTTCAACTGAAGACCTTCTTGAATAACAACGGCTGCACTTATTCACTATATAAACAGATAAAAAGTTCTAGTCCAGTTTATCATTCCACTGCAGAAATTCAGAAAAAAAAAACTCCACCAAATCTTGCTGTATCTAGGGCTTCAACACTCATCATCCAAAGTAAATAAATCAAGTAGCTTAGCAGTCTCCCTAAAATAAAATAGATGCAACTTATTAAAAGTGTTTAGTATATACATACTTATTCAGAAGGAAAAAAACATATATATTATATATATGCATCTTTATCTTATCTAGTCTTAATTTTTTGCACTTACAATTAGGCAGATTCCAAAATTTGATTTATATCCATGGTGGTCCTCTGCCAAAACATAAAGATCTACTCTACCCGATCTTTGCTGTTCATCACGATGGAGTTATAAAGTTTACTTGTTTCCACGCCGTAACTCTAAGAGCATGTTTTAAAAAGTTGTGCAATTGTGCATCATTAGAGCTAATGACAAATGCGGGTGGCTTCGCACTGATCACCTGTACACGCCGAGTTTCAACGACAAATACCGTCATATTTGAACAATAGTCAATACATCCGAGTGTCAAGTGTCCTTTCTCATGCACATTGATCAATGTTGTCTTGGTTTTTCCCAACAATTGTAATATTTCCTACTGAATTTCAAACTCAGAAATGATCGAGTATTTAAGATAAAATGAAAAATTGGGCAGGAAATGGAAAGAAAATTTCCGGAAGCGGGAAATTTAAAATAATATTATTTTTTACGTTTCTCTAAAATACGAGCGCGCGGGTCCATAGAACAAGAAATTTTATTGGTGTGGCCCAATACAATCATTATATCAAAATTATTTATCTGATCAATAAATTTGTAATATGTATCTATTTATTTATGCCGTCAGTGATCATACCTCCCACATTCCATGTACATATGTTTAAATGCGTTTCAGTTCTACTCACTGTATTTATAACAATTAATATAATGAGCTATTTTTTGAATAATTATATAAGCAGTTTTCTTTTAAAGAAAAACTAAAAACAAATCTTTTAATAAAGATTTGTGTATTGACTAAAATCCACAAAAGCTAAGTGTTATGATATGATAAAAACAATTAGTGTCAGGTTCTGCCTCGGTTAGGCCGGAAGTCTTTCCAGTGATTAGTTTGATATGGATTCACGTGCTAGTTTGTTTTTCAGGATGGAAGATAGGGAATTGCTCCTGTGTAAGGTGCATTATTGCTCTTATATACCGGTAGCCTGGTGTAGCCGATTGCATTGTCGATGATTTAGATGATTTAGATACAAAATTCCTAAAAGGACCGAAAATATGCAAACAGTTACGGAAGGAATGGAATAGGCCACCCCATATTTAGAGTCAGTGGTTTTGATGACTTGAAAAATAGCCTTAACCTTAAAGTAATATACGCTATAACGTGCGCCATTTTAAAATATGGCTGGAAATTTATATATTTTATTTACCAATAAAAGTTACGAAAATGCTGTAAATTACACCATTTAAATAAAATTCGTTATAAAGTTATCAAATTATAATTATTTATTATCCTGCAAGGAGAATAATGTCTATTTTTAAGTAAATCCACCACGTGACGCCGCCGCTACTTTTAAATTGATAAACAAACACGGCGTCAAGAAAACGAGGTAAGCCCTTTGAGATACAACTCACTTTTGACATGGATGGCGTGTTACTATTAATATAACTTATCTTTAAATGTAATCAGTATCAAAAATCTATACTCTTTTATAATGCATATTAACCTTTTATTAATAATCGTTGTCAAAATGCAACGTGCCTCGTTGTCTATAATTTCCCGTGGACATACGTGTCTATATTTAGACCTACTGTTTACGCACTTCCTTTATCAATATTCATGAAAAGACTGAATTCTTGATTGCAGATATTGTTTTATTTTTCTGTTATTACAACGAGTTTTATAGTTAAATTTTGTGGAAATATTATTTTTTCACTAGATGCTGTCATGAGACAGTAATACCCGCACTAAGGTGTTTGCCTCTAAATACACAATCCTACGGGCGGCTTTCCAAGGAAAAAGTCAAAATAATTCTATATAATTCAGGCACGTAGCATCGTTTTTGAAAGTGGGGGGAGGGGGGGCCAACCTGAGAAAATTTTGTTTACTTACCTAAAAAAAATTAACAAGGAAAAAAATGAAATGGGGGGGGGGGGTGTAGTGGCCACCCTTTTTTTCAAGGCAAAATTACTTTCACTTCCAATTTTTTCCCCATATTTCCTTGCTATGTATATACTGTGGTAAAAAGTGGGGGGGGGGGGCCACCATCTTTTCAATGGGCAGTTTGTTATAGTACAGGTAATGTTGGGAAAAAAAGGGGGGGTAGCCCCCCCCCCCTGGTTGCTATGTGCCTGTAATTTACATGTATTCATCAAATTGAGTATGAAATTATCCCTGTGACCTATAACTCAGAACCTCTGTCGATGATTTAGATGATTTAGATACAAAATTCCTAAAAGGACCGAAAATATGCAAACAGTTACGGAAGGAATGGAATAGGCCACCCCATATTTAGAGTCAGTATTTAGAGTCCTTTCTTGGAGAGGACTTATATAGGCCATGCCTGATGTCCAATCCAATTATGTAAGCTTACTTTACATAATAAAATAATGTTTAAATTACATTAGAACCTCTTATATTTATTTTACATGCTTAATTCATTATATACCAGTTTGAATTCTATAAATGATGTAAATTAGATTTAGATAAATGTTTTGCTCATAATAGGACCTTTTTAAATTTACTAACCCAACCCCCCCCCCCCTCGACACCACAATCACACAGTACATACTTTTTGGAATAGGCTAGATGGAACAGTTTTGTTAAAACATTGTTTGTTATGAATTAATTTAAAATTTGTTCTTGACATGTAAATTCTATATCACATCACGTTGCGTCACCCTTTATCATATTTTTAGATTAAACTCCATTCGGTACACCTCGGCCGATTCCCACTTCATCTGATAAGGTGACGGAATCGATGGCACGAAGGTTTTCCGAATGGAATAGCATTATAACATGCTGCAGAATGGTGTGCACTGGATTAATTCATTTTGTGTTATATAAATTGGATTTATATTTCATGAAGTTTACAGGACCTATGGAGGTCGGTAAGTACAAGTTTAAGTATAGTGGGGGGTAAAATAAACCCAAACGATTAGGTTAAAATTCAAAAAAGGGGCAAAAATCATCGCATGCCACACTAGACGAATATTTCATATTGTGAAGTTAAATCCCCTTGTCTATGTGACATTCAGTTACTGCCAATACTGGTGCGGGTCCCAAAATTTTTTTTTGGGGGT
>NW_026922691.1:0-19747 GCF_032062105.1 Saccostrea cuccullata
GCAAAATTGACAAATAAAGACTTATTTTCATTCATCAAAAAAATCTACATTTTATAAGTACCGGTACATGTATGCCTCTTTGGAATCTTTAAACAGAGGATTTACTTATAGTAGTATATATTGGTTGTTTTGTTTGAACTTACTCATTACTGAAGCAACTTGTACATGAGCATCTGTAACAACTTCAACAATATGAAGTCCCTTGTCCAGTAGATATCGCAAGCCCTGAACAAAGCAAGCCTTCTCCAGATTTGTGCTTTTTTTCTCTGTCACTCGCTTGTCCATGGTTATTATATGCAGAATGGTCTTGGTGTCATACTCCATAAATGTATAAGAGCAATACTGAGCAGTGTGACCAGGGCTATCCATTCTGCCATCCCCTTTAATCAAAAAAAAGAAAAAAGAAATAAACATAAATGAAAAAAAAAATATGAATAGATCTATGTCAAAATTAAGACAATTATGATATTTGCATTTTTTTCATGATATTTTTTTCAATAATGACTTTGATATCTACCAAGTATTGTAATAGCTCTTCCTTGAAACTGGTTAAACACAGTTTCCTGGTGTTCTGTCCAAAACTCATCCACTGCTGGAATCAAGTATGTTCTCTGCATTTTATAAAATGAGTTTTTGCTCACAATTGGTAGTTTCATGAATTTAGCCATCATTGACACTTTCTGAAAGTTGCTTCCAGAGAGAAGAATGGAAGAGGAGAGTGTCAAATCCCCTAGATGCATTCCTCTGTTTAGGACAGGCTGTGAACACCACTGCTGAGCTTGATGTCCATCAGAACAATTCTTTAAATAGACCATATGATAATTTATTATTTTTTTCCAATTCATAGTACTTGGGTACTTTATTAAAACATGAGATTACAAGCCAATTTTCTTACGTACCCATTTGAAATAGAGTGCTGATCCAACCACAGCTTTCTCCAAATGCACTGGTTTTTTGCATCCTTTGAGCTGACAATTTGGTAGGACACGCACTTCAGCTAATGTGTGAAGCTGTGAAAGATAAACAAGGAAAGGGCGATCTTCCTTACAGCCCTCAATCTCTTCTGGAGTTAAAATTTTGGCAATCCCGGGGCGAAGATCATCATTTGATTCCTCATCACAGCTATCCTCATTTTCAGAGTCCTCAACCATGGCTTCAGTCTGAGTGTCCTCTCTTATGACAGGGATTAAATTTTATTAATAATTCTAATGTTAGTCAGTAGATTGAAAATATTGAAATATGAAAATAAATTAAATAATTTACTGGCTTAACGGCAAGGTGTCCTTGCAAATCTTACCTCATGGTCATTATGTAACTAGGCTCATAATCTTCATCTGATGAATCCTCTGAGTCCTCCTTGGTGTAGTTTTCTGATAAGCAGATTGAGAGACTACAAAACAAAATTTCTGTAAGATCAACATAGATTATGATAATTATTCTAATATAAATACAATGACATAAATCAGTAAAAACAAATTCTATTTTAAAGTACTCCGATGCATATCAAATCTTATAACAGAAGACTATAATCTATGATTTAAATATTTGTACTTACTCTAAAGGATTCAAAAAACTGCTTGGAGCTGTCGTTTTCTTATCAGTTTTTACAAACTGTTCTACACCAGATAAATCTGAATTTCTAAAAGTAGAAACATAACACCTTTAGAATAGGATAGAATAAAATACATGGTTATTTTATATATCTTTCAAGAATGGTGATATTAGGATTAGATACAACTAAAGTTTTAGAGAATATTTTAATCTGATTGCCATTCTTGTTTATTTACCTGTCCCCCTTGTCCAGATCTGAAGATATTTCAGACACATCTGAAAATTTGGGTGGGAGAATGGTAGCTGTTGGTCCCGGTGTTGATGTTACTGCACTTGATGCAGTTTTAACCCTTTTAGGAGAACTTTCAAATGCCAAGGTTTCATTCCTATATAGATGAAATAGTTGAAGTATGCCTATATAACACAATTTTATTTGAAACACTCATTGATTTACTTAATTAATTTCAATATAGTTTTAGTACTTTTATCTGAAATTCTGTATATATAGCATTATTTTATACAAACATAATCAATAAAGCGGCAGGTTTTATCTGTTATTAACCCCTATCGCATTTACTTCACAATGAAAGTGTACCCCCTGGGGGCCCCATCGGCTTTCCTGGTTTGTTTACACACTGTTTACATTTGTTAATCGGCTTAATCCCCATTTTCTCTCAAAATTATTGCAGTTTTAGATAAAAAGAAATGATAAAACTCATTTCTATTACTTAATACTAATACTGAAATAAAGATTTATTTTGCAGTTTTTTTGGAAATAAACATTATTTTACTTACCGATCAAGAAGGTACTCTGCTACATCAGCATGAGTTTTAAGCTGCAGCGTCTCTTTTAATTCCATCCAACGATCATATTGACCACCTATAGCTATTCTGCCTTGATTATATTTTGACACAACTGAAGTTGTTTCGTTTTCTTGCTGAATCTGTATTTCAAAATAAAGTGATTCTTCAAAGTTCGATTTCAGTATAGAAAATGTCGTCTACCCCCCTTTTCTGAAATTAATGATCATTTACTATCCAGAGCTGGAATTAAAATTATTAATCAATTACCATAGAACTGTTCGTTGTATTAAACAAAGATTTAATGGCAAAATTGCCATTAAAATTGAATTTAAAAGGTGCAAAATGTAGACGTAAACATAAAATATATTGTGATATAATTAATGCATTTTTCATATAAGTATAATTAGATTTAATGGAAAATACAACAAGAATAATATAGTTTAAAGAAAAAAATTATACGTTTCGTTTAGGAAAATAGACCTGTTCAAGAAAACCCGCTTATATTTCAAGTTTAAATGTGTTTTTGATGTTTTACAATGTGATATATAATATGTCAATAATTTTTTTATTTTATATCGAATAAAATATTGTTTACATAGAGAATAATACATACCCTTTTCCATATCACATCGATCTGTATCAGCCCGAGACACCAATATCAGCTATATATATATATATATATATATATATAGTGCAGAAGGCCCGTGGGCTGCTTTGGTCGCGGGCTGATACAGAATATAAAATGGAAAATGGTAACTTTTGTCTTATTTATTACATACTTAGTAATAAAATAAAGAACGCATTATGTTGAGAGCCCCCCCCCAAAAAAAACCATGCACCGACTTCGATCCGTATCAGCCCTGCGGAGCTGATCGATAACATATCTCAGCCCGCAAATTCATTATAGCCCTGTAGGGCTGATACAGCTACTGTGAGGTCAGCCATATCGCACATGCAAAATTCCTATATATATATATATGTAATGAATATTTATAAACAAAAAAAGATGATGAAAATATTTAACAATAAAGCATTTGATATACATGTATAACGCGTTTATTTTGTATTCATTATATATTATATTCATATGGGTGGCGGGAGATATCATTAAATGAGCTCCTATACCTCATAGTACCACTAGGTTGACTTTTAATAAATTCTTAAATATTTTGAAATTGATCATGTATATAGTGATAAATTTGTGTGGAAAAATGGATGATAAAAACTGTATCAGATTAATATTGTTTTGTTTAATTTACTGCTTTTTTTCATAGATACAGCATAAATCATATATGCTTTTAATCGTGGGAGGGTTCCATGACCAAAAATACAAAAAAAACTTTAATGAACTTAATTATTAAAAACTTTAAAATTCTTGGAACCTCTAGTATATTCTACTTTGATTACCAAAATTATTCCAGTTTCAAATTATCTCTCTCTCTCTCTCTCTCTCTTAATCTCTCTGTTTGCATAAAATACTTTTTTGAATCAGATCTATGAATGTACACAAATGAATTCGATTGATTGTATATTGTTTAACGTCCCTCTCGACAATTTTTCACTCATATGGAGACGTCACCGTATGCCGGTGAAGGGCTTCAAATTTTGACCTTTACTCGGCACTCAGGGCCATTGAGCAGTGAGGGATCTTTATCGTGCCAACGCCTGCCGCTGACAAGGGGCCTCGGTTTTTAAGGTCTCATCCGAAGGACCCGCAACCTTCACTTCAAAGTGCCGAGCGCATGGCGAAGGAACAGTTGCTACCAATTTTAACGACTAGGTCAGTCGCGGCCGAGATACGAACTCACGACCTCCCGATCACGGAGCGAGCGCTCTACCGACTGAGCTACCGTGAACGGTCAAATGAATTCGAAATAAAGAATGAAGCAAGACTGATTATTTATTTAAGTATTCTGATACTTGTAACTGGTTGCAAATATTTTTCTTTAAAATGCTAAATGCTTTCCAAAAAAAAAAAACATATGTAACTTTAAGCTATTCCATTTCATACTTTTAAGTTGTGTTATTTATAGTTACAATGTGTTCGAAACTGCGTGAATTTTAAATGTACGGTGGCTTGTGTGTATCTTTATTTGTCGGTTCTACGTTTTGTAATAACTGTTGAGAAGTATAGCAATAACTGCATTGTACATATTGCAATGTAACGTTTCACAGCGTAAATTGTATGTCTATATTATCCTGTATATGATATTTAACAGGTCTCACTGATCATTCCTGTGTAGTAGTGTAGAGATGGCGGCCCGTACCAGTCACATCTCGTTGTCTTGAACGCAAGACGGACGTGTAACCTCCTCGGCACTGGAGAGGGGGAAGTGTAATCTCTTCGCACTGGAGAGGGGTGTCTGAGCCTCCTTAGCGGCAAGAGACAGTTGTGTAACCCAAACACCGTTTGGAACCATAGACTACCAGCATTCGAGGGACACGGACGACCACACATTACAGCAGTTTATTTTGTTGTACAATATTTGACAAAGTTTGGATAAAATAAAATATAAACCTCAGCTAAAAGTTTGGTTTTTTTTGCATACTCCAGTACATGAATATACTCTTATGTGCTAAGGACTTGTTTGTACTGTAAACCTTACATAATTAAGCTTTCCTGCATCCAGGTTTTAAAAGAACATTAATTATCAAACAGTTTAATGGGAATCTTGTTTCACTTTTCTTTTTTCTTTTCCTCTTTTTATAAACTGGTGGTATTTATTTCTAGTTCTTCAAACCCCAAGTTATTACTTTATCTGTATCTTTGTAATGCTTCTTCATCTTTAATGTAGAAACTTAGAATATCGAAACTTAAATCCCTTTGTCGCCGCTTTTTCTTTTGATGATAATATAACAAGATAATGAAACTGATGATAATGCCAAATATTAAACTCAGTACTGAAATAAAAACATATAAATTGTAAAATTCAATAATAGACATGTGAGGTAATGAAAAGATGCATTCCACTGGCACACTATCACATACTTATGTCATTTCTGAAAAGAATCCTTAATTGTTTATTCCATAAAAAGATGTTTGTTTTCTGACTCTTTGTGGATATCTTCTTTGTTCAGTGTACTTTTTTGTTTGAACATTATTTTTAGTCATCTGATTTTGACTTCTATACATAATGATCTCTTTTGATAAAACCATAATTTTTGTTACAAAAATTCTAATGTATTTGTACATTTGCAACAAAAGGTTGTGTATTGCAGCAAGTTTTCTTCTAATCATTTCTAGCTGAATTTTTATGTATGTGAAAATACCAAGAATGCCTACAAAGAAAAATCAAAACGGTATAAAATTGACATCAATCAGAGTAACAAATTTTCGGTAGATGGTTCATCATTTACAATCGAATCCTCTCCCAATGCTTGTACTTATGAATTATTTAATCGCAGAAGTCTTGCTCTATTTAATCTCTTTCTTATAATGCAAGCTATTGAAGCACAAAAGCATCCAAGGGATATTGCTGACAAGCAGGTAGATGTAACTGAAAGCAAGAGAAAATATACTAGGTATCTATTGCATTTAACTCAAATTGTTCATAATATTTAGGATAATGTACATTGATCTGTCTCTTTTTTTATAGCAAAAAATTATAACAATGCAAGAATAAAAGTGGTAGCCAGAACTGCAAAGATAACTGAAAGAAAAGAATTTACACAACTTCATCATATATATTATCACTGTCTGCCCGGGGCCGTAAATAACCTTCAGAATCAAATGAATCCAATGATATATGTGAACTTGATCCATTGTATATTGATCTCCCCAGGGACGGAATTTGTTTAATTTTTTAGGTCACCTGAGTAAACTCAGGTGACCTATTGCTATCACTTTTCGTCCGTCGTCGTTCGTCGTGCGTCGTGCGTTAACATTTGAACATTTTCAGCTTCTTCTCTGAAACCACTGAACCAATTTCAACCAAATTTGGCATATAGCATCTATGGGTGAAGGGGAACAAAAATTGTGAATTTCATGGGCCCTGCCCCCCTGGGGCCTGGGGGGTGGGGCAAAAACTACTAAAATTAGTGCAATCTTTAAAAATCTTCTTCTTTACTCCTGGACATCAAGCAGTCAAACTGTTTGCATGATTGTAATCAGCATTGAGTCCTCTACCAAAATTGTGAAATTCATGGCCCCGGGGTCAGGGGTTCTGGTGTTAGGGTGGGGCTAAATAAGTATATAGTGAAATTTCATGAATTCTTTGAAAATCTTCTTCTCTGCTCCTGGGTATTAAATAAACTAACTAAGTGCATAGTTATGATGAGCAAGAGTGCCTCTACCAAAATTGTGAATTTTATGGCCCCAGGGTCAGGGGTTCTGGTGTTAGGGTGGGGCTCTTATAGATTATGTAGTGAAAATACATAAATTCTTTGAAAATCTTCTTCTCTGCTCCTGGGTATTAAATAAACTAACTAAGTGCATAATTATGATGAGCAAGAGTGCCTCTACCAGAGTTGTGAATTTTATGGCCCAAGGGTCAGGGGTTCTGGTGTTAGGGCGGGGCTCTATAGATTATATAGTGAAATTTCATGAATTCTTTGAAAATCTTCTTCTCTGCTCCTGGGTATTAAATAAACTAAATAAGTGCATAGTTATGATGAGCAAGAGTGCCTCTACCAAAATTGTTAATTTTATGGCCCCAGGGTCAGGGGTGCTGGTGTAAGGGGGGGGGGGGGCTCTATAGATTACATAGTGAAAATACTTGAATTCTTTGAAAATCTTCTTCTCTGCTCCTGGGTATTAAATAAACTAAATAAGTGCATAGTTATGATGAGCAAGAGTGTCTCTACCAAAATTGTGAATTCTATGGCCCCAGGGTCAGGGGTTCTGGTGTAAGGGGGGGGGGCTCTATATATTATATAGTGAAAATACATGAATTCTTTGAAAATCTTCTTCTCTGCTCCTGGGTATAAAATAAACTAAATAAGTGCATAGTTATGATGAGCAAGAGTGCCTCTTCCAAAATTGTGAATTTTATGGCCCCAGGGTCAGGGATTCTAGTGATAGGGTGGGGCTTTATTGATTATACAATGAAAATACACTAAATCTTTGAAAGTTTTCTTCTCTGCTCCTTGGTATTAAGCAGATGAACTACCTATGTAGTTATGATGAGTAAGGGTCCTAATCTTCCAGAATTGTGAATTTCAAGGCCCCAGGGTCAGGGGTACCATAAAGGAGGGGGGGGGGCTGTACTTATATACTGAAACTGGATGAATTGTTTGAAATCTGCTCCTTGGTATTTATCAAATATTTTTGAAAAGCAAGGGTGCCTTTTCAAAAATTGTGCAATGTGTGGATCTAGGCTTTAAGGGTCAGGGGTTCATGTGTGATATGGGGCATAAAAACTGATCATGCTGAATATTACTGATTACTTGAAATGCTTTTTTTGTTCAATGTATTTTTTTTATGTGGTATTAAGTAAACAAACTAAGCAACTGCTAAGTGTATTGTTATGATGATCAATGGTGCCTATTTCAAAATTGTGAATTTATATATATATATATTAAAACATGAATCAAATTAAATCACTGGAAAGTTGTTGCATAATGCTCAGGTGACCTATAAACATTGGGCCTCTTGTTATATATAACATTTTGAAATAATTAATGAAAAAAAATATTGTAAAGAGTATATAAATGCATTAAAAAAAAATGAAATAGATAAAAATTATTAAACAAGAAGAATCTAGTGTTTATCCCTTTTCGTTTGGTTTGGAATAAATCTACAAATCAACATGATATCCATCAGGTGGCTAAAATATTAAAAGCAGTTTTAATATTCAAAAATACTTAATATTTTATATAACATCAGTAGAAATTTTCTTGTGTTGTGGATTCTACTTTTGAAAAAAAAAAAAATATTAAATTCAAATTTTGGGCACTTTGGAATATTTTAGTTTTTTTTTAAATCGAGTGACCTAATTGATGAGTAAATAAAAAAAAAAAAATAAACCTATTAACTGCATGTATTTAATCATTCTAAAAACAATGTTTTTATTTTTAAAATTGACGATACAAACAAACTAATTAATCATATACCCGAAAATGGGATTTGTTTCGCATATTCTATGTAAACTGATTAACAATGAATATGTATCAAAGTATTTTTGAAGCATATTTAAACTATTTTTAATCATTTTACTTCCATGATGGATATCAAAATAATCGTCTCATTATGCACAATCTTTACCCGTCAATAGTTTCTTTGATACTTTTATTTTGTTTTGATTCCAAAATGCACCAATATCAGTTCTCATAAAAAGAGAAAATGTTATTTCAAACAGCTGCAAACTATACACGGTCGTCCTGTCACAACATAAACAAGGTATAGCGGTCAGTGAAAAAGATAATAGGTGTCATGACCGTGAACCCCGAGTTAATTACTGGTAAACATCAATGGCTTTGATGTTGTTTCAGAACCGTGTTAGGGTTTTGATAACCGATTTTTTAAATCAAATCAATGTATCAAAAATCAAATTGACAGATTAATATTGTGCATAATAAGCTGATTATTTTGATATACATCATGTACTTAAAATAAAGAAAAGTCGTTTTAATACGCTAATAAAATACTTTGTAGC
The DNA here is from genome assembly GCF_032062105.1 of Saccostrea cuccullata. Classification (NCBI taxonomy): domain Eukaryota; kingdom Metazoa; phylum Mollusca; class Bivalvia; order Ostreida; family Ostreidae; genus Saccostrea; species Saccostrea cuccullata. The sequence continues at coordinate 8,949 of NW_026922691.1, forward strand.
ACATCTACAGATGCGAGTGTTTATATAATTTTAAAGTAAAACTAAAGAAACACAATTTCTTGCAGATTGAATGATTCATTAATTTGTACTATTTTCAATTTCAAAAATAAAGAAATAGATTGATATTTAATTAATATTTTTTTTTATTATTCATGTATTTTATTTTTTTAATTTACTATGAATTTATTTCGCTGCAATCTGTTTTATTCGTTAAATACTGGTTTGACATTTTTTTTCCATTTGTAAAAAATAAAGAAAGAAAAAAGAAAAAGAGAGAAAGAGACAGCAGGGGGTATTGGTGCATTTTAGAATAATTAAGTTTTTAAAATAAATACAATAATTGATTTTAAAGAGTTAATAAACAAAAAAAAAAAACCCAAAAATAAATAAATAAATAAACTTATTAACTGCATGTATTTATTATAAAAACAATCTTTTTTATTTTTAAAACTGACAATACAAACAAATTGAATAACAAATACCCGAAATAGGATTTTTTGGGGGCTTATTTATGTAAAACGACTGACGGAAAAATATGTGTCAAAGTATTTTTGAAGCATATTAAATCTGCTTTTAATTATTTTACTTCCATGATGGATATCAAAATAATCGTCTCATTATGCACAATCTTAACCCGTCAATAGCTTCTTTGATACTTTTATTTTGTTTTGATTAAAAAAAGTTCTCACACATAGAGAAAATGTTATTTCAAACAGTTGCAAACTGTACACGGTCACTCTGAACACACCATAAACAAGGTATAGCGGTCAGTGAGAAAGACAATAGGTGTCATGAGTGTACCCCGAGTTAATTACCACACATAAATGGCTTTGATGTTGCAGATGTTAGGGTTTTAAAAACCGCATTTTTTCAATCAAAACAAAGTATCAAAAATCAAATTGACAGATTAATATTGCGCATAACGAGACGATTATTTTGATATCCATAATGTATTTAAAATATTAAAAATCCGTTTTAATACGCTAATAAAATACTTTGTAGAACATCTTCGGATGCAAGTGTTTATATAAAATAAAATTCAAGAAACACAATTTCTTGCAGCTAAAAATGATTCATTAATTTGTTGTATTTTCAATTTTAAAAATAAATAGATTAATATTTTATTAATATTTTTTTTATTATTCATTTATGTTATTTTATCTATTTACTATGAATTTATTTCGCTGCAATCTGTTTTTTCGTTAAGCACTTTGTACCATTTTAAAAAAAAAATAAACGATGCTAGGGGGTGGCAGCCATTTTTAGACTATTTCCATATAAACATATACAAAAATGATCAAGTTTTATAACTAAATCTTTGAATTTTTTTTTTTGTCAAATGACAGTTGACAGCTAAAGATACCGTATCAAAAAAAAAAATAAGTTAAATCTGGTGGTTAATTTGGGATTAATTTGATGACCCACCAGCCTCCTTCATATAAAAAAGAAAGAAAGAAAGAAAAAGGAGAGAGACAGCAGGGGTTAATGGTGCATTTTGGAATAATTAATTTTTTAAAATCAATACAATTATTGATTTTAAATAGTTAGTAAATAAAAAAAATAAATTTATTAACTGCATGTATTTAATCATTATAAAAACAATGTTTTTATCTTTAAAATTGACGATACAAGCAAACTAAATAATCAAATACCCGAAAATTGGATTTTTTTGGCTTATTTTATGTAAAACTGTTTACGCAAAAATGTATGTCAAAGTATCCTTGAAGCATATTAAATCTGCTTTTAATTATTTTACTTCCATGATGGATATCAAAATAATCGCATGCACAATCTTTCCGTCAATAGCTTTTTTGATACTTTTATTTTGTTTTGATTGAAAAAAATTGAGCATACAAAGAGAAAATGTTATTTCAAACATCTGAAAACTACACACGGTCTCCTGTCACATATAAACAAATAGCGGTCAGTGAAAAATATAATAGGTGTCATGACTGTGTACCCCGAGTTAATTACTGGCAAACATCAATGGCTTTGATGTTGTTTCAGAACCGTGTTAGGGTTTTGAAAACCGATTTTTTAATAAAAAAAAAAGTATCAAAAATCTCATTGACGGATTAAAATTGTGCATAATGAGACGATTATTTTGATATCCATCATGGACTTAAAATAATAAAAAGTCGTTTTACTACGCTAATAAAATACTTTGTAGCATATTTCAGCAAAGAAATAAAATGAAACTAATAAATCAAATTTTGGGGGATATAAATGAGTGATAAATTAAAAAAAATAAAAAATAAATGAATAAATTTATATAATTCTCATTATTTATTTATATATTTATTGATTTACCACTATTTATTTACTCATTGTTGTAATTTATTCACATAAGAAAATAAATGAATAAAATATATCTTTAGTTTATTTAATAATTTTTATTTATTAAATAGACTTTTATTTTTCGCATGCACATATATCGATTCCTTTCAATAATTTTTTTAATTCTTTGGTAAAACAAAGTATCCCATGCATGGATTTGATAATGTATTCTCAAATGTTTAAATCTAGTTCTTTTACAAAGACAGTTATTATACTCAAAGATGTTTCAAAGTAGTTCAAATAAAAAATGAAAAAGTTATAAATATATATAAAAGGATATATTTATCTTTCACAAATGAAATAAATAGGTAAATTTCTTCTAATGATGCAATTCTCTGCCCTTCTGCGAAATGCTACCAAACTAAAAAAATCACTTGATACAAGTAATCTAAATTACAGGGGAGTTAACATTTAAAAATGTGTTAACTTTTTACTAAGTCTAGATTTTCAAAAAAAAACTTAAAGTTTTCAAGACTATATCATTTTTCACTCTTAAATGCAACAAAAATATTCTTTAAACTCCTTTTCTTGGCCAAAATAATGTCAGCGGGAAAACAGGGAGTAGACAGGGAAGGCAGGGAAAACATGACACAGGGACTGATCAGAACTGTCAGGGGACTACAGGGAGTAGACAGGGAAGGCAGGGACAATGACAGGGGCGACAGGGACTTGACAGGGAGAGCAGGGACAACGACAGGGGATCATAGGAGAAAGTCAGGGAGAGACAGGAAAATGTCAGGGACTGACAGGGGGACAACAGGGGATTTTTTGGAATCTAAGGGGATATTTAATTCAGTAGTGATGGTTCTTGTTAAGACGCTTTTCCCAACACCAGCACCCCCCGACAAAAACGCATACAAGGGTTTCGACTTCGTCTTTTGCCAATGCAAAACATGATATAAAAATTCTTTTTTTGCTCATTTAAGTCCCGCACTAAAGCCCTATAATCATCATCAACTATCATCAACTAATTCACCCCACTGAGTTATATCCTCTTAAACAATTTGCTTCCTAGTTATGCCCAAAGCTATCCCAACATCATAGTCTGGCATGCTCTGACTAGGGTCAAAACATCCATATTGTTTTGAAAGTGTTTCACCAATACTTTGGTCTATTTGCTCATTATGTTCACATTCTGGGGCACAAAATCTAAGCTCTCGTCTTCCAGAAAGTTTCCCCTTGTAACTGCCCCTTCCACACAAAGTGATCATATTTGTGACACCGTCTGCACTGTTTGCCCTTAGCGAAACAATGATCCCTTGCATGTCGTAAATTACACTTGTTACGTTTTCCTTGACCTTGTCCTGTGGTGTGATGGTTACCTCTGCCACGCCCACCTGAGTGTCTGTGTCCTCGACCTCTTCCTCGGCCAGTGTAAAAATTCCTCGGACCTTGACTTGTAGCACTATGCTTACGGATTGATTCCACATTTGTAGCTGACACATTCTGGTCCTTGATCTGTGATTTACCATTTCTGATTGCCGCGCAATTTCTCGAGTGTAAGGTCTGATATCGATCTGAGCTGTAGTTTCTCCGAGAGTTCTTTGTCAGACATTTCGATCACTTATCGATCTCTAATCTGCTCCTTCCTGTCAACAAAGTCACAATACTCGGACATTTCGTAGAGATTTCTTACAAAAGTTTTTATAGACTCACCGGGTTGTTGAGCGCGCTGATGAAAACTGGCTCGTTTGTGGATATATTTTCTCTTTGGAATGAAATATTCGTCAAATTTCTTGAATACTTTCTCAAACTTCTTATCATCTTGATCTTCGAACTGTAGTGACTTAAAAATGTGCTCTGCCTCCTTACCCATTGCGTAGATAAGTGCGCTGATCTAGACCTCCGGGTCTTCTTTGTTAAACTACGAGGCCATTCTAAAGCGGGAAAATCGTTCCTTCTAGTCGAGTCACAGTGTCGGTTTACTGAAGTTAAAACTCTCCGGGGGTTGAAACGAGGCATGGTTATGTTATCGGCTTAATCTGTCCGCTAAATCTGAATCTGAAGCTAATATGGATCGGATAGCTTAAATGTAATAGTTATTTTAAAGTTCATATTCTTTCTTCTATTTGTACTCATTTATTATCCTATGTGACAAGGCTTGTAAAAACCCCTGTCTTCTATTTTTAAATATTATTTCTTTTCCATAAATTGTAGGCCATCAAATCAATTCCAACACAAATTTTACCTTTGAAAAGGACGCAAAAACTTCGCCATCAAATGTGTGTGTAGATCAAGTGGTCCGGCCGTATCGGTTATAATCTTACAAAAACATATCAAGGGCTCCCTGATAATTCTAATAAATTATAAATTTTCATAAATTTATCATCAATCTATGCACTTGAAAATGTGTAATGCATGACATATTTTATGGTTAACTTGACTTTACCGTTCCCCAGATACGCAAGATCCTCGGGCTCATTAGACTATGACATAACACTTACGTCAATAAACTGATAAGGGATAAACTTGCACACTATTGGACTGATTAGGGTTAGTCTTGCACACACTTGAGAGGAGATTAGGATTAGTCCTTGCACTAGTACTCGACTGATTTGGGCTATTTTTGCATCCAACCGAGAGATTAGAGTTAGTCCTTGCACTAGTACTCGACTGATTAGGGTTAGTCCTGCATCCACCTGAGAGATTAAGGTTAATCCTTGTACTAGTATTCCACTAATTAGGGTTAGTCTCTCATCATGCATCCGAGAGATAAGATTTAGTCCTTGAACTAGTATTCGACTGATTAGGGTTAGTCTGGCATCCATCCGAAAGACTAGGGTTAGTCCTCGCACATTATTCGATTGATTAGGGTTAGTCTCGCACCTGCTAGGGGTAGTCCTTGAATACCATCCGAAAGATTAGGGTTAGTGACTCGTTCTTTTGGATAGGTTAAGGAATTCATTTGTTTTAGTAATTTTTCTAAGATCATAATTCATCATCAACGGCATTTTATTCTTTTTGCTTACATGGAGAGAAAGTCCGAAATAAATGACTCTAAGCATGCGCCCCACACACTTTGTTCAGAAGCTTCTTTGTCGTATTTTTCCCGTGAATAAATAATTTCTAAATTTAAATTTTGAACTAAAGTTTTAACCTTAGAGTTTCGGGTCATAAAGCCAAAAACCTCGCATTTAAATTTTGTTTGATCGCTCACTCGATCTTATATATCCTTTTACTAACGTCGCATTTTGGCAACACTACACTTTAACGCCCTTTTCTGTGGACCGGTAAATTAAGGTTCTTACAAGAATATTCACACCAATAACATCTACTTCTACCTTTTCTTCCATGAATTAAACACTTCATATTTAAAAAAAATTATTATAAATTGAATTTACCTGCAGTGGAATTGGAATATTTGGAGAAGGAAAGCTTTGGACATCCAAAGGGCAGAACCGAATGGTTTTCTTCAAACTGCCTGGCTGCATAGATGGAGACTTAAAAGAACCACAGCCAAATTCTTTCTTTGCATGGTGCAAATATAGAGGCCTACAGAATGTCATGTAATGACAAATCCAACATGGATGATGAAATGAAATCAATCTGCAGAGATCTACACTCTTATATTACTAATTTTGCATCAATTTTGTGAACAGCATTAGTTTTATAGATTAATCAATAATGCATTGATATTATATATTTCCAAAAATTATGCTGATAGCACATTAAATACAAAAGCTATTAAGGTATATTTTCATTTGCAAATGTTATAAGAATATTTGAACAAGTTGAACAAAGGAAGTACTTATGCAGTAAGGAATAGAAACTTTACAACAGCAATAAATAGAATAATCATCTTTGATAAAGTCTCTTTATGAACTAAGTGTAGTCTACTTGTTTGCAAAGTTATATTGTTAAAATATGGTTAAAAGAATTTTCAACAAACTTGGCTTGAAGACAAAGTCTTAATAATGCTTTAAAAATATTTAATCTTTTCACTGATTGAAGTGAAATTACTCTTTCCAGATTCGAAGATGGAAGGACATCAATTGTTGTTTACAATCAGAGAGTGTTTGGGAGTGGCTGTCTAATGGTAGAACATCCTGCAGTATTTATACCACCTCCCTTGATGGGAGAACATACTGTAGAATATAAACCTCAGGAAGAGGAGGAAAAAGAAAATTTAAGAACAAACAAACTCTTGGAGGATATTAAGGCCCATTATCAAAACAAACAGAAAGAAAATACAGGCAATGGATATATTGCTTCCTTAAAACAAACAGAGGTAGAATAGCCAATAATTGGATATTTAATTTAACTGGGTGCCGACAGGAAGATGTAGATCAAATCATTGGAAGTGATTATCAATAGTTGATCTTACAAAAAGAAAGACATCCAGAAACTGGAAAACTTCATCATGAAGAAGGATATGGAAATAACGAACAATATTCGATCTCAACGTCCATTATCATGTGAGAGGATTCATTCAAATGAAAAACAAGGTTCAAGGGATATACCTGAACAGAAAGATTTATAAATTAACCTGTTTTGAGATTTACAGCACACCAGAATTGGAAAGAACCTTTTATAGACAAGGTGACTATGAAGAATATTGTTGTGAGATGTGTTGTATTTGTATTGTTTCATCTTGTATATTATTAGTAACATTAAGTTTCTTGAACATTCCAGAGTGGTCAATATGTTTGGTAATTTTTTCTAGAACATTCTTGAACTTTATTCATGTCCAGAACTTTCCAGGAATATCATGTACTTACAACTTCTAGAATATTCTAGATTTATATTACTGTATAAATATCCTGTCAATTCGATGCATAGATACTCTTGTCGTATGAGCACCATTGAGTTACAACTGGGATATAATTTCACTGGGACATTGTGTGCAGCAACAGACACTCTGATGTATGTATTTTTAGATTTTTGCTAAGTTTGTACTTAATGATTTGTATATTACTGTAAATAAATTATTGTTAAGTTTAAACTGTGTGATTGATCTTTGCTGGCATTTAGGGTTATTCTGACCCATAACAGAATTGGGGGCTCGTCCGGGATCAAGAATTTCTTGCACTTTTGCAGTTTATTGTCAGAATTTTGTTAATTAAATTAAATTGTTAAATTTGACTATAAGCCAGCAAAAATCAAAATGGTATTTTCGGTCACAAACTTTCTTACTTCGCCAAGTGTTCAGGTTTTTGATACGTTAAAAAAAGATGACTTGATCGCATTAGGTTTGCATTTTGGGTTAGATGTTAAATCCTCTCAGAAAAAGCAAGACATTAGAATTAAGGTTGCAAACAAACTAGTAGATGAAAACATCTTTCAAAAATAACATCTTCCAGAATATACAGTTAAATCAGAGTTAGGCTGTCATAAAATGGCAGACTATCAGTTTCAATTAGAGTTAGAGAAAATGCGATTTGAAAGAGAAAAATTAGAAAGAGAAGAGCGAGAAAGAGATAGAGAAAGAGAAGAACTAGAGCGTGAACGAAAATTTGAAAGAGAAGAGCGAGAAAGAGAGCGTGAAATGAACTTTGAATTAAAGAAATTAAAATTACAAAACCAACCAGAACCGTCATTTGTCAAGAATGAATTTGACGCAGCAAAAAATATTAGATTAGTTCCAAAATTTCAAGAAAAATCAGTAGACAAATATTTTTCCCAATTCGAGAAAGTCGCAGAGAATCTTAAATGGCGACAACACGTTTGGTCAACAATGTTACAAAGTGTACTGGTTGGCAAAGCAGCTGAGGTATACTCTGAACTGGGGGTAGCTGAAAGTTCAGACTATGAGAAGGTCAAAGCAGCAATATTAAAAGCCTATGAATTTATACCTGAAGCGTATAGACAAAAATTCAGAAAGTATAGGAAGTTTGATAACCAAACATTTGTTGAATTTTCACGAGAGAAGGAAGATTTATTCGATCATTGGTTTAGATCTAAGAAACTTGATAAAACTTTTGCTAATTTACGCCAAGTCATCCTGGTAGAAGAGTTTAAGGAATGTGTTTCTCAAGATTTGAAAACACATTTAGAAGATAAGAATGTGAAAACTCTTGAAGAGGCAGCAGTCATATCTGATACTTACGCTCTGTCTCATAAAAAGAATTTTGTATCAAGATCTCAGACTAGCAGGAATTCTTCCAATTCAGACACATATAAAAAGAGTGGTTCAGGGTCTCAGTCTTTCACATGTTCCAAGTCTCCATCCCAAGGTGGTTCTAAGTCCGGTCCAGGACGTTTTGAAGGATCTTCTGGAATAGGGTCGCTTCCTACTTGTAGTTATTGTAAGGAAAAGGGTCATCTGATCAGTGAATGCTTTAAACTTAAGAGAAAAAATGACATTGATAAAACTCAACCACATGCCTCTGCGGCAGTTACAGGTGATAGAGAAGCCTTAGTTTCGATTTGTTCTGACACTCCTGATGTCCAGGGTTCACAGTCCAGTTCTATTGATTCTATGGAGGATTATAAGCCCTTTATGTCTCAGGGATTTGTTTCACTCGGTGACTCTAGCGAAATAAAACCTGTCCAGATTTTGAGAGATACTGCTGCTGCACAGACGTTATTGTTAGAGGGCGTGCTTCCTTTGTCTGAGCAGACTTCTACTGGTGGGTCAGTTTTATTACAGGGTGTGGAGCTAGGCGTCATTGATGTTCCCCTGCATAGAATTAGTTTGAAGTCAGATTTAGTTACTGGACCTGTTATCGTAGGTATTCGGCCTACTCTTCCTGTTCCAGGCATTTCTTTGTTGCTAGCAACGATTTAGCTGGTGTAAAAGTTGTACCAGATCCTATAGTTTGTGAGAAAATCACTCCAGATGTTATGTGCAATGATGAAGATGATGCTATTTATCCAGCCTGTGCTGTTACTAGAGCGATGGCCAGAAGACGAGAAATGGAGGCAGACCATACTCAAGCCTTTCACAAGACGAATTGCTCTGTTGATATTGATTTGAGTGACACTTTCTTATCTGACCTTGATGGCACTCAAACAAGCATGGAACCACACAATATGAAAAAGCAAGAGAAGAAAGAACTGTTACCAAAATTTGGTATTGATGATGAGTTGCATCCACTAGTTAGCCAAGGCAAGGACATCCTCAGCCGAGAACGTTTACTCTCTGAACAACATAAAGACCCAGATATCATTCAACTTAGTAAGAGGGCACTTCCACAAGAAGAGGCTATTAAATTTGGAGAATGCTTCTATATGAAAGATGGCATCCTTATGCGAAAATGGCGACCACCTGACGCTTCCCCCGATGAAGTGAAGGCTTAAACGAAAAGCTATCATCAACTCCCACAGATTTAAGAGAAAAAGACTTGCAAAGAAATCCAAAGAGTAATTATGATTTTATTGTTGTGTTATTTTTTCAATTATTCCTAACAATGTCTAAATTCTTAGACAGACTTATATAACAGTCAATATAGAAACTTATGCAATACTGCTTCTGTCATGAATGTTTACAAGCATGTAAAACGTCCACTTTAAAATCATTTTTGTCCCCAGCTGAAAGAGGGCCCGGTATATCAGAATTTGGTCAGTCTGTCTATCTGACTGTAGATACCTTTTTTAAAAAACTTGTAAGCTAAATAGCCTAATTCTGTTATAAACAGGCATAAAAAGAATGCATGTTTAGAGGAACAGTTTGACTAACGTTATATACCTAATACTTATATGGAAACCGGTATGGCAAAGATTAGGGATGACTCCTTACTTCGCGGCTCTAAGGAACTTAACCACTACCAGCCAGGGTGTACTTTAACTGTTAAATGCCTGAGGTCTCACTTTAAATGATATAAAAAGAAAAATAAGTGTTATTATGATTAATTTGTATAAACATTAACCAAACCACCTTCAATGAAGTGATTGTACAACCTGAATACCAATCAGTTGACATAGATCAACTGAGCGAATGCCAGTTTGACTTCTTTGATATAGAAACAACCAGACTAGGTATGATTCATTCACTTTCATGTAAAATTTGATATATATTTAGGTATGATTCATTCACTTTCATGTAAAATTTGATATATATATATATATATATATATATATATATATATATATATATATATATATATATATATATATGATGCATGAATCAATTTATATATATATCTGCAAAAATTATTACCTACATACACGGTACTAACTAAAGGAATGTGTGCTTCATTTCTCATCAAAAATAGGTAGTGATAATGTTAAAAATTATTTAATAGGTTACCTGTCAAATTACTTTAGCTATTTGTTAGTATCCTCCTAGAGTTTTAGTCCATTTATAATTAATGTGCATAAATTATACCCTTCTGCAACAAGGATAAATTATGAATTGAAAATATTCTGCCTGTATCTAAAAGAGAAATATGTCCTCTAACTGCATTTTGCTGGGGTATCGTATGTTGTTTATCCATTTTTGTATGAATCGTGATAAAAGGAAAAAAAATACCTCTTGTTATGTTGGTAAGTTGATTTTCTCGTTAAGTAAGAATTCGGTACAG